>NW_028277896.1:0-247213 GCF_059751315.1 Micrasema longulum
TATTGCGCTGATAATACGATACGAACAACATATTTTGAATAAAAATACAGACCGGTTTAAAAGGTAGAAAAGCTTATTTCTTCTTCTTCACTTCTTTTCCAGATTCACTCATAAGTGGAGCATGTGAACATCACCAGGATACCCTATCACCAGCCAAAATTTTTGCCTCTTCCCACGTCAATCCAGCGCCCCTTAATTCCACCAAATAAAGTCGAAATATCGTCATCGACGGCCTTCCAGGATGACGTGAGCCTCTTTACCAAGTGACAAGCTTCTTTATCAAGGTATAAATAACTGTACCTTTAATAACTATGTCTTTAATAAACATTCGTTTATTATACATTGATAAAGAAGCTTTTGTAGCTTTGAAACCGGTTAGTATAAAAAAAAATGTGGTTAAAAACAAAGTTGTTTCATTTTGATTTTATTATAGTTAATAACCACAAAGTGCTTCAAATATACATTTTATTTATGTCCAAGTTAATATTAGACTTATGGTTAAGTATTGAAATTTGTTCATTATTTATTTCAAAAAGTGTTGAGAAAAGATAAATTTGTAAGTTTTAGTTTGGTAAGTCATTTGACTGATATTTATAATCTACAGGGGTAAAAATCTTACAACTATTGCCATTCTACGAAATCCGGACGAGGCATAATGCTTTTACATTCAAGAAAATTTATACTTTCTTCAAACATGTAAATCTGCTAGTGGTATATGGCCCGCCAAATTTTAATAAAACATATTTTCTCGTTTAATCAGATATCTTTAAGGACTCATGCTCGTTTTAAGTCAAAAAAAAAGCACGTCATATTTCTGAAAGATGTAAATTTGAATTTTTTTAATAAGCAATATCCTGCAACCATTTGATATGAAAACTTACTAGTTAGAAACTATTTTATTAAATGTATAATAGTATGACTAAAGATGTTGTAGCTGGAAAAGTGAGTAAGTCATGTATTGACCATTTTTTTTTAAAAGATTAATTATACAATGTAATATGTATGCTTGTGTCACTGAAACAACGATTGATGACCATTATTTTAGCGCAGTCAGTATTCATTATTGTGGAAAATACAATACGAATACCCAAACCAGAGAAAAGGTAATTATTTTATCTCAAAAACATATTTATAGCAAAATAAAAATTCATAACTCACTTCTGGACGAATCAAATTGTCATATTGTATAAAATTAATGCACTTTACAGAAATATATAAAACAAGTGAAATAACAAGATATTTTCAAAGAAATAGCTGTCCTTTTGCAATGAACGAATGGGAAGTGATGATCTTCTTCAAAAAAGTAATTATTAAAAATTTTAAGAACCGTAAAAAAATTGTATGGATAATCTAAGAATGTCTTATATAAAACTCTTATACGTTTATTGGGACCAGTACTAACCAAATTGGTGAACAGTATTTTACATAAAGCAGAATTACTTGCTAATTTTAAATGTAATATAGTCAGACCTATATGTAAAGGTGGTAGTCATGTAATTTCTGACCCATCAGAATTTTGCCCGATTTTGAAAAAAATCTCGAAAAATACATTCCAATAAAATTTAAATTATATCTTGCAAAATTTTCAATAATAGATTCAAATTAGTATGGATTGCATAAAAATAAAAGTAGTGAATTGCTGCTCCAAATAATTTCTAATAGCATTGATGATAACCTCGATGGTTTTTTTTTTAAATAAATTTTTGCTTTCTTATGATTTACCCAAATATTTAATTTTGAGGACCATTTTCAACGAGTTGTAAATAACTCACTATTAGAAAATGGAATCAAGTTGGGGTAGAGTGGGATTCGAACCACAGACCTTTGGTCCGTGAGTCCGAGCCACTAGCCACATGACCACAACCCGATTTAATATTTTAATAGTAAAAAACAAATACTTGTACTGTTTACATATAATTATAAAGCTTTTGACACAATTAACCGTTGCAAATTAATAGACATACTTAATGATTTTGCAATTCGAAGAAACCTCTTAAAGCTATTTGAGAATTATCTATCAAATAGGAAAATATGCGTAAAAAAAAAGTTGTCAAATGAAACTAAATATATAACTGCTGGGGTATCTCAGGGTTCCATATTGGATCCTACATTGTATATATTGTATGTTACTCTCATAAATCGATTATTTATAAATGCTAAACGTTTTGAATGTGCTGATGATACTGAACTAGTGATGTCTCACAACAATTTAGAAAGTGCTGAGAAACATTTACAGGATTATTTCATTCAATTACAAAGATGGTCACATGATGTAAGTCCAATTCGTCAAATTCGATATGGAGCCCTGTATAGTTTCTCACCATTTTCACTGCAGCCATAAGAATATAATACAACCCTGCCAATGTGATGTACTAGAAAATATTAGTTGATGTGTTTATTTAGGATTAATGATTGATTCCCATTTTAAATGGGCTGCACATGTACAAAAAATGTGAAATACTTAGATCAGCAGTTAATAAAACGTACATTTTAAAATATTATGTCCCTGCTGTACTTTAAAAATATTTGTTTTGTCACTGTCAGAACCAATTATATGTTACGCTTTAACTTCAATGGCTTTTTCTAGTAATACAAACATCAAGTTTATTCAAAATTCACAAAATTCAATGATCAAATTATTAATCTTAAAAAAAAATACTTTCAGCGACTCGGTGTCCTTGTATCGATCCTAATTGTATAAATCTGTGAAAATTTTGCCTGTTAAAGCTTTATTATAGTCTGACTGATTTCTCAGAATGCGTCTCTATCTGAATGTAACAATAAATTGGAGCATGTATATAATACTCGGTTCACCAATTTAGATAGATTAGTTCTTCCAAAATTAAATTATTAATACGTGAAAAGAACATTAGACCACACTATAAGTAAAATTTATAATATGTTCCCATTAAAAATAAAAAGACATAAAAAATATCTGTTCCAAAAGAGAGACAGATGCTGAAGATCTGGCTTTTAGAACGTGATTTCTCATATATATTTTTTGTCTTTTATTCCATTATTTATTAGGACCATTTTTTATTTTTAGTTAAAAGATTTTTGACATGTTGTAGAGTTAAGAGATAATAATATATATATTCTATAGGTATTGTAGAACATTATGGTCTAGAATTAAGAGATAATAATATGATATATTAGTGATAAGCACCTACCGACAAACCGTAGTCATCCAGTTTATCATTAGACATTTTGTAAGAAACGTAAGTTCCACATCTCTTAAACCGTTTTTTGATTGTATTTTAATTACGCATTAAAATGTAATAGTAAATCATAATTTTTTCGGGTAAGCCGAATTTTTTTCCATTTTTGTTTTTTGACGTTCACGCTACATCCCTGTCATACAAATCGATATTCCTAGCTGGTAGCGTCAGTCCGCGGAGTAATCCATATTTCTCCGTTCAGTGCTGCCATGTTTATTTGACGGCTAAACCAGTAGTCTTAGGCTTTGACCTTGGTTGAATTTCGCCTCATGTAAACCACGAAGCAAAATAATACATGAGCGATGTATTTGTTTTGTATAAATACAATAATATCCATGATGACGCATATCGTTTATATCTTTATCTTTATGTTGGTACTTTTATTTTATTAAACTTTCCTTCTATCAGCGTAATTTTTACCGCGCTTTTACCTACAGTTAGGTAGGTAGAATATGATTTTAAGTACGTAGGTAATTCTAAAATATACATTGATAAATTATGTATAAACTAAATAAAATATCTACATTGTGCATTACTTGCCTATGACGCCATTAGGTACTTACCTATGTAATTTCGTGTTTTAGTAATTTGTACTTAGTTTCAGCCATATTCAGTATTATATATTTTAATTATAGAAATATAAACGCGTTCTTTGTAATTTTTTTCTAGCCGGTAAAAAAATCTCTCCTGTTCCGATATCGTGTTTAGGATATTTTAGTATAGGATGGCTTGAATACATAATAATATATAATATAATAAATATATGCACGAACATATTAGTACCTATTATGTAGGTAGATAATAATTATTGTCATCGGTCACTTTATTTAGCCGCATGAAAGCTTACCTATAATATTTACATACCTACTGTAAGTCTCAGGCCGCTAGAAAAGTTTAGAAATCAAAAGCACGCGGTCGTAGTTATAATAAATATTATGATGCCTAACTCCAACTGTCGGCGGCCACCTCTTGTCCTGCACGAGTGTGTGGTCTTCGCAAATTTGGTGGAGTTTTATAACCATGCAAGAATTAGGAATGTATAAATTTGACATAAATATACTACCGTGTCCTGATTCCTATCATACATTTTACCGGCAAATAATGTCGCCATACCGGCCATACTGCAAGCTACAACCACGCATTGGTCTGTGTCCGCGGTTGAAAGTTGATACGTTGAAAGGATATGTCAGCCATTGTGTAGTAGCAATTAGCAGTTATTAACAATAAAAATAACTAGCTATTAGGAATCTAGTGCTTTTTATATTGCGAAACATGGCATAACGCCATCAGCATCGACCTATAACAATAATTAGTGACTGTTGATGCCTATCGGCATAAACATGATTGTTGGGTGATAATTTCTAGAATTTAGGATAAGAAAATAATAATCAGAGATTTTATAGAACATAAGCATATTAGAATTTAGAACATTATTATGATTTTGGATATTTGGATGGTTGTAAAGTTGCGCGCGCAGCAATCAATTCAGCCCGGCTGGAAACCAGCCGGCGCGGCGCGGCGCTGCGCGTCGCGTCGGCGCGGCGCGGCCCTGCGCGTCGCGTCGGCTCGGCTATGCCAGCGAATTGTTTTGTATAATATACATTATAATATTTAAGTTTTTTACTGACAATTCTTGATGGAATTCCACTGTAATGATCATGACACCAGTCTGAAGATGCCCATTAGTGGGTGAAACCGCTAATTGGTCGAATAAATAAGTGGAAGTGAACCAAGTATTTTTAAATGGCAACATACCTATATACCTACCCATGTAAATAGTTATTACACCATTACCTACATTATAATAAAATATGCACAGATATAGTATATTATGTACTCTAAAATTGCTCCCATGCGGCTGGCATCTGGCAGATCAGGGATTTGGCCCTGAGTCCTGAGTTGTGAGGTGATGAGACTTGAACCCGTATTACAATAAGATGGTAAAATATAAGTAGGTACCTACCGACGCTTGGCGATACGGTAGCCTTGAATTTTCCATACGAAAATGTTCTTGCTTTTATAACATTTTAATGATAACATCAGGGTTGGTTGACCGACAATTGTTTGATGCGATGACCGACAAAGACAATTGAAAATTTCGTACAAATACCGCAATTTTAAGTTGGAAAACTGAAGTTTAGTTTAAAATATGGACAAACTGACAAACGTCGGTAAATATCTTATCTTCTCATTTTAATGCGGGTCTCTGACCTGTCCTGTCGCCCTGTGCTCTTGTGGCGCTTTGGCCCTTCTCACATATGCCACGCCAATCCACTCACCCGGCCCGGTAATTTTACCGGGTTCACCCGACAAAAAGTGACACATTTTGTATGCGTTTGGTGTACGCGGTAAAGTTACTGGGCCGGGTGGATTTGCATGGCATGTGTGAAAAGGGCTTTTTGTAAGGTGTACCCGGTTAAATTACCGGGCCAGGTGGATTGGCATAGCATGTGTGAAAACGTAGATACTAGATAGGTACTAGATGCGGACAGCTACAGCTGCCAGCTGTTTGTTTCTTTTTCCTTTGTTGGCCGTTCGGCGGCGGTAATCACGGCCACCAAGGGAGCCGTCGGTAATGCTGGCCGTAGCATTGGCGAAAGCGGCGGCGACGGTATTAAAATTAAAGTACCTAGGTACTGAAATGTTGTTGATTGACAACAGTTCAACCTCTGAGTTCAATAGTTGGTAGAGGTACTTAATGTGAATGTGGGACATAAAATTTGAGTAGAATTATAATCAATGTAATTATTCTTTCAATTGGGGCCAATCTGATGTTTCTGTTTCATAAGAATAATGTTCGGGGTGAATTACCCACTATTCCAGTAATTTAATCCCCTTAAGCCGAAACCGGAAGAAAGGATGATCAAATAAAAGATCAAGTCAGTTAGAAATTTAAAGACAGTAATTTTTTAGCATTCTTGCATAAATTGAACATGTTTCTATGTTGGAGCAAGAGATGTCGATGTCATTATAGGCAATCTACAAGTTTCGTTTATAGTAATGTTGGCATTGACTGATGGAAGAGGACTATTGAATTGAACTAACACTAGTTCGTAAGTTACAACTGTTCCTGCAATCTGTAACATCAGAAAGAGTTTATGTATAATACGTTTTAAAAAGTGTATGCAACTGTAAATAAATATGTCCATTTTTATCAAGTTGACCCTGGGCTAATATTGTGTGTCGTCGCCATAATACGACTATCTAATTTATTCGTCAGACATCTTTAAATTACAAATTTAATGATAGTGTGGAAGGAAATCATAATCTCAGTGGTAAACAGAACTGAGCCACAATATCATTGTTTTAAGAAACATTATTTTTATGTTAACTAATTGACAAATAAAAGCATCATTGTGTTGTAGAACTGACTTATGAGTCGTTTATTTCCAAAATCCGCTATCTCCCTATGGCTGCCGTAGGAAGATAACGGGTTTTGGAAACAGACGACTCATTTATTCACTGAAATTAATTAAACTTTTAGGAAATATTAGTTGCCTATAAATTTCAAAAGATTTTGTTATGAAAAAGCTTGTTACAAAAGAGATTCTCTTGGGTCTTTTTATCATGAAGACAGCAAAATATTCAAATGGTAATAATAAATACAGTATTGTTGATTCGTGTGAGAATTTCAACAGATAGTGATTAGGATTTTAAATCTGCTTAATGAGTAGAACATTTAGAAATATTCTTATAATAGCCCAGATTATATACATATATAGTCGGTTGCGTGGTAAAACTCATTGGGCATTACTTATAAACCTGGTATAAAATTGTGCCTAGGCATAGTGGTAGAAATTTATACCTTCGTGCCTAGACATAACTTTATACCAGATAAGGCTCATAGAGTTCAGATTGGTAAAATGACTTTATATCAGTAAATTATATGTTTTTCAATAATCTCTTGCAAAACTGTAGTGAGTGAAATTATACAATCATAAACAGCTGTTTCGGATCACAAAAAGGACTGTTATTTTTTTAAGCAACATATTGTTGAAAAATATAAAACTTGGTGACAAAGTCACTCTACTGTAAATCAGTACATGAGTTGTACCTGTCTTAACTGATGATGTTTTTATAGCAGTTTTTAATTATTGGTAGTAAATTAGAAAAATAGAGAAAAATAGACAAATAAACTAATAACTGTGATATTATTGCATGATATTATGTTTTCTAAACGTTTTTGACTAACAAACTGGATGATCCGTGTAAAAGAGATACTTTGAAAAAAAGGAATCTAGCTTTATTAAGAAATCAAATAATGTAATTTAAACTTATTTACTTTGTATCTCATGTCTTCTCTCGAGCTAATACTTAGTGTTATGTTTCGGATGATCCAGTTTTTAAAATTTATTATACATAAATATAGTTATTTCCTCACCGTTAGGATAAGTCCTCGGGTTATGTAGAAGAAATTAAGACCTGTTAAGGCCACCATGTCCGATGTTACATGGTCAATAAACCGTTGAATCTGTAAACAAATCCTTACGTTTATTTTATGACAGCTGATGTTATTTACAAACAGTAATTTTATATTCAACATTTTAAACAAATAAACATTAGTAAAAGGTTACGCGAGTTTTTGGTAGTATTCTATTAATATAAATAAATAGTTGTGCTGAAAAAAAACCATATACCTCAATACAATATGACTCTGAAGGGGCGCAGAAGAGTGCCAATAGTGGCCTCCTGGCGGAAGTATGAATTCGAGCAGCTGACAAGGACACTCCCAAGAATCTGCCCATCAGAAAACTGAAGGAGAACAGGAAGTAGAGTGCAGTTATATACCCACTGAAAAATATTTACATAACAATATGCCATAAGATAAAGTGTCTTTTTCAAAAATATATACACTGTTACTATCATTAAGTATTTTGCGTATAATATTACATTCTACTTATGTAATCAACAGCATTCCATATATATATATATATATATATAAATATTAATTTTTTGAAATACCCTATTATAAGGTATGATGTATTTTCTAATTAATATATCTTATGTCTAGTGAATTAAATGAAATTGTAAATAATGAATTATCATTTTTCTAAATAATCAGTTTTAGTTCATAAATTATCTAAAATTAAATAAATCCTAGTGTAATTTTATTTACCCATCTACCAATTTTTCGCAAGGTAATTCATCTTCATCTTTCACTGAACTAAAACAGAAATTTCAAACATTAATTTTTGAATAAGCCTTTAAAAAAATATTATTTAAATAAATAGAAAAGGATCAGATAGATATTTGGGTTGATTACTCAGAACAACTGTGTCCATAGAGAGATGTGTCCGATAAAAATAACCTACAAGTCAATCCTTTTTAAATATTTTTGATGTATTTTGTTTTTGTTTTCATTTGAATATTTATTTTTTCTTACTTTAAACTGTTGAAAAGCTGCAGGCAGATTGTGTAAAGATTGTTGGCAAAAGAAAGTAGAACAATTTCATTGATTGCGGTATCAACTTGTCTCACAAGTTGAGACAAGTGAGCATATTCATTGCGAGTGATGTACCAAAAGTATTCAGGTAATATCTGTAACACATTCATGACGTCATATTTATCAGGAATACAAACTATATGACTTTAGTAGGTATATTTCATATTAAACAACATATTTACCTTTCCAATAGAGGCATCTAAGCAAAAGTTGAGATGTTCAAAGCGTTCTGCTAGCCCCAAGCTCACTAACATTATAAACAAATCTATAAAATTCCAATTAAATGTTGCTATTAGATTTAGTATCTGAAACCAATATTGATAGATAATAATGTTGCTAATACTTTTGGCTGAGAATATGTATGATTTTTTATGTAGTTATAATATTTGCATCATTTTGAAATCTTTACATCACAATTTTAGGGAAATGTTTTTTCCCAGATCAGTTCGTTGCACACACCACTGTACAATTTTTTTTAATTTTTATATAGGTACGTACTAGTTCAGGAATAAACAATATATTTTTATTATAATATCGATTTCCCACTTAGTAACTCCTAATAAAATTATTATTTAATTACTAAAACCAACCTGTAATATGAAAGCCTTCCAGTGTGAGTAAGTTGTTAAGGTAAAAAATTGTGGGAATGAGCTTGTATAGAATCCTTCAATAATGGACTTATTTTTTTCACAACCCCAAACTTTAATAACTCCCGCAGCAATACTTAAAACATGTTCCACTAAAAACAAGTATAGTAAATGTAAACATTAATAAACTGTATGTTCATAATATGTATTTCAAGGGGAAAATTATTATGTTTGCCGACGACATTGGACTATTCTATAAAAATCAAACAGACGTATTAACAAACAATGACATAAACGAAGACCTCACTATGGACAAACACAAACTTACTTACACTCAATAAAAAAAAAAGCAATATTATCCATTTAGAATCTAGAAAAAAAAGTCATAAAGTAGATGCTTACATAAATAATGAGCGAATAACTGAAATTGAACATGTTAAATACTTAGGACTAACAATAGAAAGACAATTGACATGGATAATTCATATCAACAATTTGATTAGCAAAGTGGCGACATTATCGAGTCTTTTTTTTAAAATTAAAAACTTTGTTCCAAAAATGAAAAAAATTCTAATGTACGAAGCCTATGTAAAAACTAAAATATGTAATACGCAATTACTATGGGGAACAGGATATCAAAATGACATAAACAGACTACGAAGACAACAAAATAAAATATTAAAGTTAGTATATGACCTTCCCTATTTAACTGCAACTAGAGAACTTTTTAAACAAACTAAGCAATTAAATATAACTGAACTCTTTCAACTAGAATCATTAAAATTTATCCATAAATTAGCCACTAATGTAATTGTAGGCGAAGAACTAAAACTTGTAAAAATTGTAGTCAACATGGACATAATACGAGAATATCAGAAAAATATCATAAACAACTTTCTAAAACAAGGCAAGGACAATCAAGATTAATAAACCAGGGACTGAAATTATACAATAAACTACCAGACAAAACTAAACAAAAGACTCGGACAAACTTTTCAAAAGATGTAAAAAATATTATTTTGAACAACAGAGTATGAATAAAAAATGTTTATATTATTTTTGGAAAATGAATGTAATAATCCGTAAGGGTTAATAAATAAATTTTCAAATTAAAAAAAATAAAAAATTATTAAACGTATGTATTAATCGGAACTGTTTTGGACCACAACCAAACTTAATCACAGAACTTAGAACACAACTAAAAAGATGGCATAGAAATTTTAACTATAAATACACAATTATACTAACCAAATGCAAGAAACAGAACAAAAAAACAGAATACTTTAAATTTCAGCCGAAGAGTTCGGCTTTTCTTCTGCAAAGGATAACGTTGCATAGTCTCTTGTTCTTCTATGGCAGTTCCAAGGGATGGCCAATTGGGGGCAAGGCGTAAGAAAAGTATTTGAGTAAGGAATGTGCTACTGTAGAACACAGCCATTCCTAAACATAACAAATAATATATTTGCCGAGACAACATTTTACAACAGTTTGCATTTCGATTGTGTTAAAAATGTATCTATAAAAATACACAGACGAAGCACACAACCTTTCATTTATGCACATAGAAATGCAAGTATGTTAGTAAAATTGAATTTGAACAATACTTTCCTACATTATTAATATCCAGTCCAAATGTGAAAATTCGCACAAAGCAAAGTAAACAGAAGGTGCATCCTCCGAATATGATCACCATGCTGTACAACATTCGACCACAAATCCATTTAAACCTAAAAAATTGAATACTTCTAAACTATTCTTAAAGTAAAAAGGCTTAAGGTGATTTGGAACCAAAATATGAAAAGATGGGCGCTTTTATCAATTTTGATGAATAATTTTCAATTTTAGCTTTATTTTCAAGGGAAATACTACAAAAATAGGTTTGCGAAAACATTACAATTGGTTTTAACAATTATCATAACAGTATATTTAATGTGCATTTTCAAAAACTGTACAAAATATAAAAAAAGGTTATTTTATATTCACGCCTACAAACAGGTGTATAAAAAATATAAATATAGGTTTTCCATCTCTCTGGACAAAGATGTTCTTGATAGCAAAGTTACCTAAGTTCACAATAAAATTTAGATAGGTATGATGGAACTAATTTATTTTTATTGAACCATTTCATAGAGTCCAATAAGTACATGATAAAGATGAATAAATTTAATGAGAAAATATTTGTGTTAAAGGTGTAGGTATCTATGAAATTGGTAACTTTACCTCAAATAGGAAGCATCCTCATCCAAAACACCAATCAAAGGCATAAGACCAAATACTTGTCCTAATGTAAGAACGGAACCAATAGCTCTGTGGAACGTATCTTGGTTAGGTGTTCCAGATGATAAGGCTCCATATAATGATTTTTTAGAGGATAAGAATGTTTCTGAAATATTGTGTGAAATACTTACTATAATGGTAAATTATCAGGTTACATCATACAAACCAATAACACGCAAACAATATTTTACTAGAGTAAAACATATGTGATTCACAAAGTAGGGAAATTAAAATTACATTTGGTGCAGATATGATAATTCTATCCACTAAAAATAGAACACTTGTTGATAAATTAATTTATTTTTTATTTCACGTTTTACATAACACTTTAAAAAAAAAAACATGAATACCTCACTGGGCACAACCCGTGTCGAGGCATTCATTTACATGATTTAATATATATATATAAAATACATATAACATAATACATATTCATACTTAAATCCACACAGATAAATATAAGTACATAAATAATAGTAAGAAAGAAAAAAAAGAAGAAAAAGAAAACAACATTATATTATTAGTACAGCTCACATACTTAACTACTGTGCAGACATTAGGTCAAGTAACAAGCTACTGTCAGCTCCCAAAATAATATTATAGATTGGTTAAAATGAATAAGTTTGAATATTTACCATCCAATGTGAAAACTTGTTTAGATTGAATCATATTACTTTCAGCAACCAGAAATGTTCTATAAAAAATACAGGGAAGATAAAAAAAAGATTAAAAAGTGGGCTTGAAATAATTGGTAGAACGGTTAATGTTACATAGTGTTTAAAGATTACTTTAACTAGAACGAGATTAATATAATATATACATATAATATATATATATATATATATATATATATATATATATATATATATATATATATATATATATATATATATATATATATATTTATATATATACCTTAATAGGTCATATTTACAAATTAATAGGTAATGTAGTACAATTTTTTTCTAAATTATAATTTCATCAACTGAATATGAGTATTTTTTTTTTTCATGCAAATAAAGTCCAAATATGGAAAATAATCCAACGTTATTATGTTTCCATAATGCTCTTAGTTTTTCTGTACTTCTATATTATGTAGTACTGCCCATTGATAATCTAAATTAAAAAAACTAAAATTAGCCTTCCGTACATTCAATCTACAATGGTAAGGTTTTCAGTCAAATCCTTTCAATCTCTACTCCATGGGAATGTAATGTAAAGTAGCAAAAAATCACATCATATTGTTGTTGCTGCTGTTGTGTTGAATAAGTTGGGAGTTTAACCCGGGATCTCAAATACTTCTATTTTGTACAACTATATACCTACCACATAGAGGTACGAGATACCCACATTTACGAATTATGTAAATTATATTCATATTTATATTTATTCTTTTAAAATATATTCATATCCCTTTTTATACATAATCTTTGGGCAAAAAAATACAAATTATAAAATGTTTATTTAAAAATACCAACCTATGGTTTGATTGTTTAGAATTCTCCCAGTGAAAGGAAAATCTCGGAATTTCCGGGAGTCTTGTGGGTTTCCTCATGCCGTGATTTATCTTATTGTTAAACATTTTGCAGAAATATGCTTTTTAATCCACGTAGAGTTTTGAATAGTAGGTTCTAAAGGCCTACTGAAGTTTGACTAACGTCACCTAAAAAGTGCCTATTCTAAACTCAAACATGATTGGCCCATTTTACACATATCGTCAAAATCCACACAACACGGTAAAATTAGGGTGGATTGACATTTATTGTTTTCTTTTACATTAAAAAAAATATTCAGTGGCTACTCTCAGGTAAAAATCCAGCAAAAGGAAATCGAGTGGAAATTAGACGGCCTTATGGTGTACTGGTAAGTTCATTCCCCTACCATTAAATAAATCAAAATAATTATCCTACTGTAAAAATCAATCCACTCTGTTTTTTTACCATGCTGTGTAGATTTGCATGATCGTATGAAATGGGACAATGGCCTACAAATATATTTCTATATATTAGTCATTCTTAAAATTCATCACCACGTAAGTTACATATTAGTAAATAAACATGTAATATCAATTTATAATGAAGAGTTCAGTGCTTTTTTTTGTTAATAGATTATTAAACTAAGCCAAAGTTTAAAAATAAATAAATTATGTACCGTATTATCAGCGCTTTGATTTTTCAGTTTTTTATTTCTGAAATAACTCTTCCGTGTATTTTTAATCACTGCTGCCCATTGGTGAGCATTTCGGAAAACTTCCATAACTCATTGGTTGATTCATATGAACTAGTGACGTCGTTCTAAGTAGTTCGTTTTTATTAAAATATTTTTTATAACTTTTTTCATACATTTTCAAAAACTTTGCCATGATTGCATTGCATTTAATCATTGGATTATTGAAAAATATTCTTATACCAATTTATAAAACTAAATACCTATTCTAAATACCTCGGTATGGAAAAGGCCACCCCCGAAAGTAACAAATACGAGTATTTATTGGAAGGACAGCACATTTTCTAACACATACCGAGGTTCCTAATTCTAAATACATAATCTAGTGTGACGGCGGTCCCTAGAAAGGCCGCTAACTGTGTTGATGTCCGTAACAAGCACCAAAAATATATTCGGTTGCTTTGGGGGTTTGAGCATTTAAAGCAAATGAATGGTAAAAAGACAGACTTTTTTTTATGATGTTGACTGATGCTGTTGCAGAAAAATAATTGTTACGAGGTTTTGAGCCGCGAGTTTTGAGTAGCTGAAAACAACATCGTATCACATAGCATAATGTAGATGTAGGTAAAAAATATACCATTTTACAATTTATCTAGTGCAATAAACATTTTGTTTACTTGTGTGTTGTCTTTGTCTACATAATATGAACTTTATTGTGATTATTATGTATTTTGTATTACCTATGTGCATTGCAATACAAGTATGCTGGTATGGTACTTGATTCTTATCTAGATCAGTAGGTGTAGGGTGTAGGTTAACGTGACCATGCATCCCATTTTGAAAGGGACTGTCCCGTTTTTTGTCAGTCTGTCTCGTTGTCCCCTGCATAGCTTTCGGGATGCCAAAATGTCCTGTCTTCAAAAAAGATCAACCCACTATACGAATGAAAAAAAAGAATTTGACGGTAGCGCCTAGTAGCGCAGCGATGACGGTATATATATATAGTGTAATTGGAGTTGGAATTCAGAGATTTTTTTATATTTTGAGTCTAATTATGTTTAATACTATTAAGTACTACTGTAACAACCTCGACCCTGTAATAAATTTTTACACAAGATGAAGCATGTTTTGGATCGTAAGCTCTTAAACTTATTTGGCCCAATTTCAGAATGAAAAATTTTCTAAAGCCCCATAATAAGCTAAACATTTGTCACTGTCGGCAAGAGCGTGGTGGGGGGGGGGGGGGGGAATCACCTCCCTAGACTGTTTCGACGCCCCCCAATTTTCTCTGGGCCTTCTTCTGGAAGAGAGTTCTCACCTCAGTTTGATTGACTTGAATTCCATTAATTATTTAATTTATTCAAATTATATAGTATTCCTGTAAATGCGTTTTATGCCCTGAATGACATATATCATAATCATCATTCCATATCCGCTCCATAGTTGGAGTATATGGTGTCCACAAAGAACCTTTGATCATCTCTGTCCGTCGCCAGCTCCTGTGCATCCTCCCAAGTCAGGTTGACGTCCCGTAGTTTTGACATGAACTGCTGAAAATCAGTCATTCAGATATTGGTCCAGGACGTTGAGCATGTGATGCCTAATAAAGTGGAAAGCGCGGTCAAGGTTCTCAGGAAGCAAACACAGTATGTGGCCTAGCCAACCGTTTTACACATATATATAGGTATATTTGGGTACTTTATATTTCACCATTATAATTGATATCAACCATTATCGTGAAAATCACATCAAGGGCATTGTACAATAAATATCAATAAACAGACCGCATATGGACGGTTGGGATTCTAGTACCCCTTTTACAATTATGATCATTTTCAATAACAAATAAAAGATAGAGTACACTATGTCTTGCAGCTACAGAGTGCACGGATGGTATGAAATCAAGCCCCATTTATGTTACTTTTAAAATTGAGTTTAAGTATATAATAAACTAATAATTCAAAACTATAAATGAATATGTGTTTTCTTGAATACACATGATAAACTAGTATGTTTTAGTACCTCAAAATTAGTAGATGTCCCATTTTAAGAGAAAAAATGAATGGTCACATAAGTGTAGGTAGGGTACACTGGGAACGGTTGAAACAATTTAATTTTATTCGCATTTAAAGAAAAATTGTTGATACTACTTGAATGAATATATTTCCAGTTCTTAAATAAAATAGATTTGGTAGCTACAACTCCATCAGCTAGGCTACAAAAATCACGTTAAGAAGACAAGAAAATTAGTTAATTAGTTAATTAAACCCCATACTAGGGTTAATTGAAACAGTAAGGTGGGTCAATTGAAACACTCAATTATTTCAAGAAAAAAATTAAGTTTTTTATTCAGTCTTAATAATTTTCCGTAATATATCAGTATTTAATGAGATCGTGAAAAATTGGTACTTGAAACATAAACATATTTATATTTATAAACGTAAATATTTTTGACCTCAAAACATACTCGTATATGCTATAGGTAGCTTAAAATTATCATTGACATAAGGTACAATAAATAATTTTCAACCGTGATGTTCATTATCAGCTTCAGCTAAAACATAATATATAATGGAAGTAAAAAGAAGCATTTAGTCTACAAAATTGCTTGTTTCAATCATAACTAGAATTGTAAAAATACCGTAGCCTACCAAATCGCTCGGTACTATACCGGTAGTCTACCATTTCCTACCGTAGTTTTGGTAGTTTATTTTTTAGGTAAAACATACGAAATATTTTAATAAATATCTCTAAATAAATACTTTTTTATTATGATTTTATTATTCTTGTTTTATTTTGAGCTCCTTGCCGTCTCTTAAGTAGTTTATTGGTGAATAATTTCATGTTTCGTGACAGTACGGCTTCTTTTACTCGTACCATGAAAAAATAAGCATTTCGCTAAATTTGAATTATGCAACTGAAGTGACTAGTAATGAATTCTCGTTCATCCAGAATGAAGAACTAGAAGATTTATATATGAAAATAGAAGATCCTCTTAGTATGGAACTGTATAAGCACCTGTATTTTACCTGTAAATACAACCAAGTACCTACATATTTTAAAAATGATATTTTCCTATTTGTAATATTTTCCTTTAAATTTAATAAAAATACTGTTCAAAATTCAATTAACAGCCTTTTATTTATTTACCTTCCGGGAATAAGTTTAAGGATGATTCAATTTTACAATATACACACGTAACGTTGCCATACGCCATGCCAAGCGTAATAATGAGTATTGAGTTTGATTACAAAACATGAAAAATAATCACTTAAAAGACGACAAAAAGCACAAACTACAACAAAAATTAGTAATGTCTTAATGAGTAAATATTGTTTTATTCAAAATATGAGTCAGTGCCTTATGGGCCAAAATTTTCGACCTGTGATGTTAAAAGGAAAATTTATGTGAGAAAGGCGAATTTTTTTTTACTAAACAGTGCCCTATGGATTGAAATGAGGTGGTGCGCTATGGACGAAAATAATAAAATATTACTAATAAAGTGATTTAACAGCCATTATTTTTTTTTTAAATTTTTCTATAAAATCATCATTATTCCATTCCATATAAGGGCACTGTATTGCTACACTATAGTGTATCTTGATCATTTTTGTTACATGTAGGTGAGATGATCAGTCTTACGCTTCAGATACCAGTCCAGGGACTATGAAAAATATTCTAGTGTAAAAACACCCTTCTATAAATATTTCATGTCAACCATATCGGGAATCGAAACCGAGACCTCTTGGATGGTAGGCAAACGCGCTGCCCCCTACACAGCGAGGCCGAATATGAAAACTACAGAAAAATACCAATTTATACGGATTCTTACTATAAAATAACAATGGTATAAATACAGGCCTTATAATAAAATATTACCAATCAAGTTATTATTATTATTATTATTACCAATACAGCCATTTTATTAAGAAAAACGTTTTCTACCAAAACTACCCCTTTCTACCGTATTCTAGGGCAGAATAAGTTTCTTACAATAAACTACCAATGGTATATATATTACCGGCCTTACATCTCTAATCATAACACACCCATTTTACTCTCTATCCGATCTGTGAACTTTTCTCTGTGTGAAATACAATAATATTTAAATAAGTATGTATGCATAAAATATGGGTTAGTATGTAGATAATAGGGAAAATACAAAAATAACCAGTAAATTAAGTAAACATGTCCTACTTTAATAAAGTAGGATAACAACTAAACAACTATCATTGCCATATAAACAACGTCAATCACCCGATTGTGTACTAGTTTTTGTGGGCCATCTTTGGCTTGAGTTTGCGAATAGGTAAAAAGTTATGTTTGTAGATTTTCTCTATTATTTTTTTACTTAAGCTAGGGTTTCCTAGGACAGCGGTGCCCGTATCTTAACGGCCGTAGTGAACGGTGATGCGGTAGGCTGCCGTCGTAGCGGTGACCAGAGAGTGGTTTTATTTTTTAACGGTGTAATCAACACCGTTTTTATAGGAAACCATTCTCTAGTCACCGTTACGACAGCTGTCCACCGCATCACTGTTCACTACGGCCGTTAAAATACGGGCACCGCTGTCCTAGGAAACCCTAGCTTTACTCAAACATTTTTTATTATGATCCATCACTAATGAAATTAGTTTGACAGCTGTCATTCTAATCAAGCTATATTTTTAAGGACTATAGGTAGTATCTCTTTTGGACACCAAAATCGATTATTCTAGGGGGACTATATAAGGACAAGGCCCGATTGTGTTAATTTTAATTGTTGTTTCAAGTGCAATTTATTGGTTTCAAGATTCAAACATGCTAGACGAAGTGAAGAGTGCAGCATCACACGCGTAGAAATCGTGGTTTTCGAAATATTTGAGATGCTTCAACTGTGACGTTTTTTAATCGTGCCCAGTCTATCCTACATTATCTTTAGCAATCTATAAGTTGCACAGTTAGAGTATTGTGTTTTATTCATTATATGTACCTACTTATTCCGTATTTACGATTTACTAGCAACATGCTATAAAAACAGTGCCAGCAAAAAACAGAAGCAGTAGGTACAAAATATTATCTATCGTCGAGTAGGTAGGTAAATATTAAATATCGCACACATTGTATATAATACTTACAATCTACGTTATTGAACCCTACTTATACACCTATGTTGCAGTATAGAATACATGCATTTATTTAATCGTAAGTGTACAAAGCATTGTTTTCCGTCGGCACGGCGCGGCGTCGCCGCGGCGTCACGTCGCGTCATTCGATCACGCAAAACTCATTTTCAAAACACTACAGGTGCTATTCTGAACCACTCTCGTGGCACGAGAAAACAGTCTTTCTCGTGTATTTTGTATGTAAACACACGAGATAATACGGCCACGAGAGCGTTTGGAATACCAGCCCAGAAAACAATGAATTAACGAGAATTATTACTTTGAGGAATTCATTTTTAGTAGACTTTTTGTATCATTAGAAATAATTGCTAAAAATGCTTTTTGAAAAAATACTAAAGTACAAAAAAATACTGTATGTATTTTGCCCATAGAATTAAGAATTATAATTTTACGATTTTGTCTATAAATAGCTTATTTGTAGGTAGGTAGGTAGGGTGATCAACTGTATTGTCCTGTATTTTACAGGATGTCCCGTATTTTAGCAACGATTTTAGCTGTGTCCCGAATTTTAATAATTAGAATACGGGACCATACATGTATAGGTAGGTACTATAGTATTAATGTAAACCTAATTTCAAGTGTCATATTTTGACATGACGACACGAGCGTCTTTAATCTATTAATAATAATTTGTACTTTAAAGTGTAAATATGATTGAAATATTCATCAACTAAATACATAGTTACCTAGGTAGTTAAAAAAGCGCAAATATTATATACGAGAGGTCAAAGACGATCGAGGAGTCGCATCGAAATGTGACATTTGAAAATAGCAGCTTTTTTGCTTATGGCTTTTCATGGTATAAAGGCGGTCTGTAAATCAACTATGTAGGTATTGATTAAAAGGTCAACATTTTACCATAAGAAATCACACTGTTGGTTAGTAAATCAGAAGTCTGACAGAAAGTTAAGAATACTCTGTCATATTTTACAATGTCACCATTCTTGTTCCAAAGTTTTATACAATTTTTTATGTGAATGTGAATGAACATCTAATAGTTCGTTCTCGGTGACATGTAAGGTTTTGACTCGACCAATATTTGTTTACTTTCGAGGGCCTCGTGTGCAACAACTATAAAGATTACAGAATATCTAAAACTATAACTAAATAGCCCGTTTCATCGACTACCGCGAAATCCTCCAGTTTTGCCCTGGATGGATATTTTGCCCAAACAGTGATATGATAATGATAAACCTTTAAAAAAACATATTTCCATTTGATTTCCGTAAATTTGGTACATTAAGGATGAACGTAGATTTATGTCACTAACTTCCCTCGGAAGCTTTAGTCACTAACTTTACTCAGTGGCTTGTCAGAACCTGTCAAAGTGCGCCTGCAATTTGTTGCGGGCCAATTACGACTCAGTGTTTTTTAATATACTGCTCGATAGCAAAGACAAAGGTAAGTTTTTCCTGTTGCATAATATAGATAAATGTTTTCAGATCATTTCCTGTTTATATTATGTGCTGTCAGTAGCTTAAATCAAGAATTATGACGATGGGCAAATTTAAAGGCATAAGTTGAGCCTCTGGGTTGTCAATTTTGCCCAAACGAAAAAATGTGTTAGGGTTGTCACTTTCTTATGTTAATAATTAGTTTGAATTAAATTAAAACTATTACGAAGGTTTTGCACACATTAGGTATTTTAGATTTTCAAAAATTTTATCATTATTTTAGATATTTTATTTTAATTCTTCTTTGCCTTTCTTAATTCATTTGATAATGTGTTTTTATATTCCTTATATTGCTTTTTAATAGATTCTGGTGCATTTCTCATTTTTCGCATGGTATACAATTTGTTTCTATATTAGATCATTTTCGTTATATCTGGAGTTAACCAGCCTCAATTATTATCCACCCTCAAACGATATTTCTTCACTTTCGTAGCTATGAACTAAGATTCCGAAATAATTTATATTATTTTTAAATTGATGTCGTCGAGTTTTAACCTTCTTAGTTGTTCGTTGACTATATTCCTGAAACAGTTATTATTTCTCACAACATAGGTATAAGTATTTGCCATTTCGAAAAATGTGTGTACCTACCTGATATTAAAAAATGTCATTTGGGTAATTAAGACTAAGATTATTGGCATGCGTACTTAAATAAAATATTTCTTTACATAAACTAGATTTATGAATTTTTCTTAAGTTATCAACCAGATTTTGACAACCCTAAGGCCTATAAATTGCTTGTATGAAAACAAATAAAGGTTGGCGGGTAAATTTGCCCAATTGTTTTTAGACGAATATTTTATTGGTTAGCCATTGAAAATATGCTCAAACGACAATTTTGTCTTTGAATTAATAATTCAATAAAGTAGTTCTTAGACAAGAACGTCATATGAGCTACAGTTCAACAAAATATGGTTGCGGGCAAACATGGAGGAACATGCAGGTAATTTTGCCTGCCATCAAAATTTTTAATTGCTTGAAATCGCATTTAAATATGACTGAATTTACAATTGTAACCCAATTCAATGTTAACCAAGGTCATTCTTCGTAATTAAAAAGTAAAGCACAGCGTAACGTACATAATTGCGAAAAAGCGGGCAAAATTGGACGGTTTCGCGGTACCGGAAATGATTTGTCGGGAGTCATGAGTAGAGAAGAGGTTGTGAGGTGACGTCACAGCGCTGTGCGTTGGGTTCTAAATTTGGGCTTGTGTGGGCACGGCGCGCGCTCAGTTCAGTTGTATCTCTTACAACGCCAGTATTTCTGACTGGTGATTTCAATGTGAATCTCAACGATCCAAGAAATGATTGGCTGGTTCCATATATGCAACAAGAATACGATCTACAACTTGTACAAACTTCTGCGACTACACGTGCAAACATAACATCGAATTAACGTGTTACGTCAACTTGGTTAGAAGATTATGCCCTACGTTTCATATTTTAGTTACCATCGACCAAGTCTTCATATGTTGGCCATTAGTACTAATGATATATGTGTAGTATGGTTTAAGTTTTTTTAAATAAAGAGTGTAACGTATTTACTATATGTTTTAAATCTGACTGATTGTATTAAAGCTGTTCAGATTTACAAAATATTAAAATAGCATCTATATAGTTCTAGGCAGATACCATTATTTTTTTAAACTTATTGTATTGCACAAGTCACAGGAATGAATTTTTTTCAGAGCTTCATTTTATTTTTAAAATAAGGTACGTGACCGGGACAAAATGCCAAATCGGTCGGGACCAATGTGTAATACCGTGACAATCCCGCTGAAATCGGGACGTGTGGTAAGCCTATTTATAGGTAAAAGCAGTATAATATGTTCTTTTATGTTGTATTACAAGTATCTACGCCAGAGTAGGTATTTTTTAGATTTACGATAATATACCTGCTCATGAGTCAACCTAATAAATATCAAATAATCTAAAATAAAACAGCCAATACAATAAATATCACGTATCACAAATAATGACAACATGCCATAATATCATAATTTTATACATAGCTAGTAGTTTCCATAATAATATACATATTATAATATAGATAAGGCGGCCTCCGTGGTGTAGTGGTCAAGTCGCTTGATTCACGCACGGAAGGTTCCGGGTTCGATTCCCGGTGAGAACACAAAAAATAAAATGTGATATTTCTCAAGCCTGGGTACTTTGTGGTGTAATTCACCACTGTAATTAGGCCTCCTGGCCTATTGTGGTGCAAAAAAAATGTAAAATGTAAAAAAAAAAAAATGCTTTGTTGTAAGTTGTTAGTAAGAAATGAGCATAGGGTAGGATCATATGGAAAACAAAATATCTAAGATATTTTTACTTGAAAACAAAAGGTAAAAGTCGTAAAAGTATACAAAAAGGAAAGTACTTTTTTGAAACATTGTTTTCTTTCCTGAAATAAATGAAAGTTTTATGATGAATTACAGTAACAGTACTGAATAAAATTCAGTTTTATTACTCAGAAAAGACGATAGTTGCTTTGGAAATGAAATAAAGTAAAACATTTTTTATTCGAACGGGTCATCGCAAGTAAAGTCAACTAAATTATTGACGTATTTTAAAACGACTGATTTTAGAGACATAATGTTGTATATAATTTTATTTTCGTCATTCACGTCGTAGGTTATTATTTAGTACCTACCTAAGCTTGAGCAACCGACTTTTTTCGTTTCTAGTTTTTGGTTTTTCTTTGTGATTTGTCTCTTCATCTGGTCTCCGTCTCTGTCGTCTATGGATTCTGAATTTGACGTAGGATCGGGATGCATCGCTTGTTGTAATTTTTGTAAACGTGAAACGAAGGTTGGATCTTTACAATTCGACTTTATGCCATCCTGATAATATTTAGTTACTTAGTGTATCACACATTCTAATATAAAATTTAAGATGAGTTCGCGTCGCCGAGAAAAAAGTAGATCTCGTCATCGCGATAGAGATCGCGATAGGGATCGCGATCGTGACAGGGATCGTGAGCGACATAGATCCAAGAGGTATAATAAGTTATTGTTTATTACTGTAGAAGTTTTAACTAAGGGAAACCGTCCAATATTATTTTACGCTTCATGCTATGTAATGAATACGTTTTTTAGGGACAGAAGTCGTCACAGGAGTAGAGATAAGGAAAGAAAAAGTAAAGATCGTAAGAGATCCAAGGACCGAAGAAGCCGAAGCACAAGCAAGGATAGGAAATCTAAGGATAGGTTTGTTTCCCATTTTCACTGTTCGTCTTGTGTAAATACAGCACGGACGATATTGCATACTGCAATCCATAGGTATTGGAAAACTGTAGTACCTTTTTGGGAATATAAAGGGCTCGAGATAAGAAAATATAATATAAGAGTCGGGTTGTGGTCTCGTGGCGAGTGTCTCGGACTCACGGATCAAAGGTCCGTGGTTCGAATCCCACTCTACCCCAACTTGATTCCCATTTCCCATTAGTGAGTTATTTACATCTCGTTGAAAATGGCTCTCAAAATGAAATATTTGCGTAAATTACAAGAACAAAAATATTTATTTTTTCTATAAAAAAAAAAATAATAACAATACCTTAATAATAAAAAATCATGCCAGAAAAATAAATTGAAAGTAATTTTCAGACGCTTAAAAGTAGTTTTTGTCATATTGTTCAATTAAGTAATATTATTTGCGTGCTTCTTGCTAGCAGCAAAGAAGACCTGCAATTCTTGGTAGCTAATGTCTACGATTTATGCAAGAAAAGCAATTTGCTAATAAATTGAAAGTAATGATTTTTGAAAGGGATGAAAGTATAACTAAATGTGAGATCGGTGTGAACGGAGATATTCTAAATCAGGCAGAAGAATTTGTGTATCTGGGAAGTATGTTTACTAGGGATGGAAAGACTGAGAAAGATATTGAAAGGAGGGCGAGTGCTGGAAACAGGGTGAACGGTGCACTGAAATCTACCTTGGCATATAAATGTTTGTCTCGGGAGGAAAAACTAGCAGTTCACAATGAGCGACCATAATGGGTAGCGAAGTATGGAATTAGAAAAATAATTATGAAAGTTGGTTGAATGCTGTCAAAATGCAATCTCAGGAGAATGTGTCGCTCAAAACACATCTGAACAATTAAACATAACTGACCAGAAACAAACATAAGTTTAACTGACATTTATTGTATGAACCGCTAACTTGTGGGTATACTACCGTTTGACATAATTGAACTAGTTTGTAGAAACGACAGTTTATTTTGTTACATTTAAAAGTTGAGCCCCATACAATCATAATTTGTACCCGCTCAATGTCAAAACATGCTAAACATCAAAAAACATGGCTACACTGGAAACCAGAAATCTGTTGCCGGTTGCCACTACATAACGATGCTGTAATTTGATTATCGCAAACACCTAGTCACATTAACCCATGATGTTGCAAAGTTAATCATTTTTATTAATTTTTGCACACATTTTCGAGAAACCTCGCCGTACAATTTAATGCTTTCATTTTCATCACAGGACATTTTTTATATCCAATTTCCCGTAGCACTGAATTTCTTCATCTCACAATGTGTAAAATTGTATGATTCAGCCGCGATGGGACTCTAGCCCTCCTGGATCAGATGGTGGGCACCACTACCACGTCGACTGCTCGCGGCGTGGCCGTCACTCTCGCTAGACGCGTGGCTCACGTCGCCATGCTCGCCGCGCATGCCGCGCCACCCCCGCCCTCTTCGCCACCCTACCAAGGTAACTGTACCCGAAGTAATCACGCATTTCACAACATCTTTGAGATTTGCACTAGTTAGCTCTTAAAGATTTAAATTGAACGAAAATAAAAATACTGTTGTAAGTATAATGCATTTATATATAAAGCGTTTAATAATCTTAAACCAAAATATTTTATAAGTGAAATTGCTAGCTCAGCTTACTTAGGATGTAAGTTGAAGCATAGAATCGTAACGCGCTCTTAGGGTGATTTTTCACAAAAATGGCATTATGTAAATCAGTCTAATATTATTACGACAAGACCTTCGTCCACAACAGACGGTGTCGCCCAATTGATTAGATGGCCAACTGAAATTTGCGTCGCAGGTTCGAGTCCCCCCGGTTGCAAGAAACGATCCGAGAAATATTTTTCGTCGATTGGTCTAGGTGTTGTGGTGTATTTTTCATAACTTTCTTCCATTTTCTCTCTTTCCCACTTGCTGACAAGTCTTTGAAATAGAAGCTTAGCAGATTATTCATTTAAAAAACAACTTGGAGATGGCCCCTGCAACCGAGGTCGAAACAAGTTCATCTTATTTATTATTTTATTTGGAAAACCAACAGTTCTACATTCATATTTATAGTAAACAAACAGATATGTTGTATAAACTCAGAAACAAAAACAGATTTCCACAAAGTGTACCAAGTAGGTAAAGAAAATATAATACACATATTTTATGTATATAAATACATATAAGTTTACACATATAAAAATGTTATTTTCATGTATACATTTTTTTATAATCAAAGAAAATACTTTTAAAAAAAAAAATGAACATTTATTGCAAATGCGGAGGGATAAGAGAGAGATAAGGAGGGGAAGGGAGATGTACATATTTATTATTATAGTGTCTATTAAGCTACATAATGCATTTTTAGTGTCAATTTTAAATCCGATACAGTGATGTTCGGGTAGTCTATGTCTTTAAATTTGGTATTATACACTGAAAAAGTCATACGAAAAAGAGTTATTATTTATTATTATTTTTTTAAAGGAATAATCCGTTAAGCCTCTATTTAGAGGGTTGCCAGCAGGTAGGGAAGTGGGGATATGGAAGGAGGTAATGAAATATACACCACAACACCCAGACCAATTGAGAAAAAATCTTTCTCGGATTTTTTTCTTGCGACTGGCGGGAATCATTGGTCATGTAGAACAAATGGATTGCGAAAGAACGGTAAAATATGTATACATGGCGAAAATGAACGGTAACGTGAGACAAAGACGACCAAGGAAAACGTGGCATGATCGGATAAACCAAAATCTTAAGTCTGGTCATGTCAAAAGCAGACAGAACCGAAGGGGATGTATTTATGTGGAAGAAGCTAGGAATGTATGCCAGGATAGATGTGTGTGGGGGTCCATTCTTTCTGCCTACCCCTACGGGGAAATGGCGTGATGGTAGTGAACCTTAAAATCATTCTGTGACAATAGTACTCATATCATTTCAGTGACGAACTATGTAATGGAGTGTTACTGGCCACTGTATATCTTTTGTGGATAATACAGAAGCTTCACTATTTTGTAAGCAAAAATCTCGTTGATTTAAAAATCTTTGGTTGTACTTATATTAATAATTATACAGGGAAACTACAATAAGGTGAATGTACTGACCATGTGTACATTCGATTGATTACAAATTGACAATACTGCAGTGAGGTGTACAGTGAAAGCTTTTAAAGTTTCAATGTTTTGTTATTTTCGCAATTTAATTGTAAAGAACGTTAAAAAGTAAAGAGTGACAAATTATCGCTAAATAAGTTAAAAATTGTAGTGAATATGGAAAAATTAATAAAAACACTAGTCTTTATGAACAGTTTCGGGAAAGGAAAAATGTTTGAAAACAAGAAAATAATTTTTAGTTCATGAATGATATAGTTATGGCTTTTACTTTCAGACAATCCTAATGAGACTGCCGAGGAGAGAAAAGCTCGCCGACGCAAGTCTCGTTGGGCCGGCTCCGAACACGACAAGACCTTCATCCCCGGCATGCCGACTATACTCCCGCAAACTCTCACTCGAGAACAAGAGGAACAGTACCTGCGTAAGTTCCCCTCTCTCGCTCTTGTCCCTGATGATCCTTGCTTTATATTTCTTGCAGATAGTTTCTCTGTTCAATTACTACTGACATTGTTTATTTTCAGCTTTAGAATATTTTAATCAGAATAAATTAATCTTCATGTAGAATGCTTAAATTTTTTATTTTTCAGGATGATTTTCTATATAATATTTAATAATCCTAATTAATTATGATAATCTTCTATATTTAGGTTTTCAGTTATTATTAGGTCGGTGAAGTCTCGTTAAAGTAAAGTAGTTTTCAAAAGTGGACAGTTCAGGTACTTAACAATGTAAGTTTAATGCTATTATAACTGCGATGTGTAATGCTACTAGCATTTCGATTGTTAGTAGTGTTCTATCGTAATTTCAACATTTATTAACAACGATAAGAACACAATAATTTATGTTTCTGTGACTGCTGTTTCCCTTATTGTTAGGAACTTAAACATGTTTCTGCAATATAAAACAGTTGTTGCTAAGTTAAAAAATCACTATTAAATTAGTAAATTTAGTTTGGGTTTTTTAAAATTACAATTATAAATGTTTGAAATCATAGTAAAATGAATTTATTTATGAAATAACTTAAATCTATGAAATGACATACTCTCATAGCATCTCTAATATGTAAAATATGAGAATAACTCTTAGTATTTAAGGTTAGAAGTAAATAAAATAATTTTCTTATTAAAATTTTGGAAATTAATTTAATGGGTAATCAAGAGTAATTTTTTAATAATTTTTTTTTAATTTCCTTAAACAATAGTATTATAATTAAAATATGTTACGCATTACTGTTATGTAGATGCAATTTAATTTAAATACTCACAAATCTATCATTAAATAAAAATTGAATGTTAAAAATCCCTCTTTTTATTTGTAAAACAACTTTGTACATCCTAAATTGGATTTTTTTAATGAATTAAAAATTTGATGTTTTTTTATTTTTACAAATGTAACAAAGATACGTACAATATTTATTTATGAAATCACCGTTAAAATGTAATATGTACACAATTTATCTCAAGGAATGTAAAAACAGCTGTTCTGATATTTACTATAGATTTTTTTATTAAAATGAAGTAGTTATCTTTTTTTCTTCTTTATATATTCATTAAGCATTTGTATCGCAAGACATATATATTTGCCGGCTAGTAGTAAATTCATAGCTAATTTTTCCGGGGATTTGAAACATTCAATTTACGGGTTCAATAGGGAGATTGTGGTATTGAGATGTTTGGAGGGCGACTGTTGTCTAATGATTTGTGTTTTGGCTGGTGCCTAACCTTTGCTGGTTCCAGTTCAGCTGCAGATCGAGGAGGTGAGCCGCAAGCTGCGTTCCGGAGACCTCGGTATCCCACCCAACCCGGAGGAAAGGTCTGCTAGCGCGCCACCTACCTGCGCCCACTAATCACTCAGATAATCCCCTTCTCTCTCTTACTTACGGCGTTCCTACCTGCCAAACTGCTGTTAACTTTTTCATTTACAGCATTACCGCATAATAGAGTTCCCAATGTTCATGTTTATTCTGCAGCAGTTACCAGGCGTCGCTCCATTTATTATATCTAGAGACTGGCTTACTCCCCGCCTACCGACCTTACCTGACCTTTATTGCATTTAATGTTTCTTTTTAGCATTCTCTTATACAAATATTGGGAAATAAATCTTTTAAAGCCAACTGTAAAAATAATCTACATAACTGAAGAACTGCTTATTTTAATTTCATTTTATAAATTACCTTAAATTGGGTTTTGGAGAAATTTCTCCTATTAATAAAAGGTATTTCCCCAAGTAATTAAGAATTAATCAAATATGTCTCTAATTCAGTTTTGAAAGCAAAACAAAACAAATTCAGTGCATTTATTGTTTTCTGTGTGGTAAATGGTAGATCAAATAAAATATTCTTTATGGTTTCTGCATATTGTAAAAATTGAGAAATTTAAATCTATAAATTTCTAAAAATCTTATTTACATTTAGCCTTTAGCACTCACAAATTGAACACAAAAACTTTGTATTAATACGAAGACAGTCAACTAGTTGCTGATATAAACATGATTTGTGGGTAAAAAGTACACTTTAACAAGTTCTTGTGTTAAGATTTGACTATTTCAATGATCGGTATTGACAAACACTTTGCGCCTGAGTATTTGTCTGTATTTACCAAAATCAACACAAAGGTTTACTGAATCTTCCCCCAATAAACATTAATTTGTCATTATGGATCTCAAGAAAGAAGGTACATTTTATATTATAAATGCTTCAAGATCTCTTTTATTAGACTGAAAACATTTTGTTATAGAATCCCATTAATAATATAATATTATGTTGAAATCAACCAGTACTAATTAAAGTTTTGTATATTTATTTCGTAATACACATTCATTGCTCATATATTGTAAAAAAGGGCGAGTGCCTTTCTTTGTCGATTTCCTTTTCTACAAAAGCAACTTTGGTTCCTAACAATGATTCATTTGGTATCTCGACTTCATCATTTAAGTAGACAGATTATTTTATCAAACTACGTATTTACTATTAATTGTTGCAGATTCTTCAAGTAATATTTGCATTACTATATTTATCCAAATATTTCGATTTTGAAGTAATTTTTAACTACGTTGTTTCTAATAACTATGCTACAAAAAGTTGTGGTAGATAGGAGTTGGAACTCCCGATTTGGATTTGGAGTCTACAACTTTACTTTATTGTATAAACAGTGATGTCAGCAATGAATGTGTTAAAATTCATATTTTCTATGTAGTTAAGTAACCAAAGATGTTTTAATCGAAGGAATATGGTATACATAATATTAATATTAAAATAAAACGATTAAAAAAACTCGCATATAAATGTTTCAAAACAAAAAATAAATGAGTCAATGATAGACAATAACTGTCGAAATTGGATCTTTAGTGACACATGTTTTATTGTTTTGTGTCTCGTACCGAGAGTGATACTATACAGCGTGTTTGTTAAACCCTGTCACATCCAAAACCACAATGATCGAAAACATTTTTAAAAAAAATTGTTTTTGACCTAAAAAATTTTCTTAATATACAATATGTCTTCTTGCTCATACCGATCATTGTGGTTTAGTATATGACAGGGTTTAACAAACTCCCTGTATGCATAATATTTTTATTGTTTACATAGAAAAATTTAATGACATTGACCACTTCACAACTAGCAGTTGGAATGTTTTAGTGGGTAAATACAAAACCTCCTCCCCTAGGTCACTTAAGTGAAGACATCGTCGAGTCAATGCCTAAAATTTTTGAACATCAGTTTAGGAATGTGAAATAGCAATTACAGTCAAACTTTGTTATTACGAGGAAGACGGGACCAACTGAATTTGCTCGTTATAAGCGTTACTCGTTATACCAGAGAAAGGTTTTTAAAATCCAATCGCATTGCATATTGTCACCATTGAAAATTATAATAAATGCTTACAAACATACCACTTTTTAAATTTCAAATTCAGATAAAAAAACATTCATATTTTTTCACAATGTGAAAAGAAATAGAGAAAACTTTTTACACGCTTCAACATATTTCGCGCCACGTTCTATTTAACAAATAATTGCCACTTTTTCGCAAATTGAAACACTTCCGCTTGTTAGTAGTAATGTTTACATTTCAAAGGTTAGGTTTTAACTTATCACATCACCCACTCATAATTTTCATTATGCATTGACCATAGAACATTTAAAAAAAACATACAAACCCCCGAAACAAGGATGTCATTCAGAAACTACAAAAGAAATTGTAACATAGTATCATAAATGTAAACCGATCCCAACGCACAGGGGCATCGGCATCATTCAAATAGATATGATTAAACTTAATGTCTCCAAATGATGTTTTTGTGATTTTGGTATTGACACAGTATTTACATGCAAATAACTTTAGTAGTATATCCCGTTGATTGAACCATCCATGCCTGCATGGGCCGGGTGGGGAAGTATGATAACTGTGGTTGTGCTGTCGACAGGTCTCCCTCCCCTGAGCCAATCTACTCGTCAGACGGGAAGCGCCTAAACATGCGCGAGTATCGCACGCGCCGCAAGCTCGAGGAGACACGCCATGCTCTCGTCCAGAGGATGCTCACAATCAACCCGGAGTTTAAGCCGCCTAACGATTACAAGTCAGTATTTATTGTTCCATTAACTTATTTTAGGAAAATATTCAAGTTTGTCATTAAAAATTATTGGTGGAAGATCATTGTGATTTATTATAGAATTAAACATACTTAAATCCACAAATTTGGAATTACAAGTGACCTTTTCTCTGCTTCCGCGACATGTTCAATGCTAGTATTTTCGTTAAAATAATCATATTATTTTTAAAAAATCAGTTAGGATAAAGCATTTAAAATTGTAGCGCCTAATTGCTAAACCCCCTAAAATGGTTTTTTTAGTAAATTGAGTTGAATATGGAGTTCTATAAATATTTTTGTGAGCTACATATGTACTTATCATCTCATTTCTGGCAAAACTCACTTAAATACATCGATTTTTACATGTTGAAAATTGACCTTAATTACAAAACACCCTAAAACAGGCAGAATATAAGTTGCAGACCCCCCTAAAATGTAATCAACCAATCACAACGCTTGTAGATGATCATTTGAACTAAAATCCAATATGGCGTCCAAAACTTCATTCTATTGAAATCAAGCAAAAACAAGCAATGTTCATTTCAAAAGCCTATAAAATCAAATGTCACTCGTAAAGTCCCTTAAAACAAATTAAAAATATTTTTAAATTAATTATCTCTAAAATGTATAAAAAAAACATCACATGATTGTCTTTTAAAAATACGCTGATGAAAAACAATAGGTTTTATATGTGAACTTACAAAATAAACATGTTTTTCATTCATAACTGAAAAACATCTAAAATCGTTTTAGGGGGTTTAGCAATTAGACGCTACAATTATCATCACATCATATATTATGACTTAGTAAAAAGATGCTTTTGACGAAAATACTTGCATTCAATTACTATTATCAATAATATTTTGAGCATGTTTAAATGTTTGCAGACAAAGATAATCTTTGTGGGTTCACACAATTCAATACGCAAGATTTTGATATTTTTAGATGTCACTCAAATTAAAGTAAAACCCCTGTTTTACGTTTTTAAAGGAAGCAACAAAAAAAGTGTAAAACTGAGGAAAACTTTAAAGTGAGGAAATGAAAAATGTATGGGAAAAAATCAATTTCTAATGAAATTATATTTTAATAAATATAATTATTGTACAAGACTCAACTAAATTTACTGCAGAAAAATTGTAAGAACTGTCATGATTGGGGATTATTCATATTTACCAATGATATGCATAATTAAAAATATTTTGTATTTTTTCAAACAAAACTGCAATGTGTTATTTTTTATTGAATTAAAAAAAATACGTGCATAAATAATTTTATCTGGGTACTTAACCTTAAAAACACGAAAATAAAAATTTGAATTTTCATAAAATGCATATAACGATTTTTCCCTAAATATTGGGAAATTTCATTTATATGGTATCACTTTTTTTAGTATGGCACCACAAAATTTCAACTGTCATTTATTTACATCGTGGAATGTTTCATGCTCTTTTCACATTATGTTTATAACATTAAATAATATTTATATTGCCATTTTTTTTCAATTTTCTGCATCGTAAATTATTGATGTAAAAACTTTATTCTTCCTAAACATGCGTCAACTGCACGTCACTATTTAGTAAAACGTCAAAATTAGACACTTAAACAAAATGGTCAATTACACTGCACCTACTTTGAATTTAGTTTAAGACAATAATTTACACATTTTTTTATTTACCTCTATTTTATTCTCCATTCACGCGGCGGCGCGCGGCTCGTCTTTTGACAGATCGAATGAGTTATGAAAAAAATTCGACGTAAAACCGGGGTTATGGAAAACGTAAAAAACGCTAATTGGGGGGAAAATTGAATGAGAATGTATGGAAGAAAAATGGGACCTAAATATTTCGGTGTAAAAAGCGGGAAAACGTAAAAACGAGGTTTTACTGTATGTCAACTGATTTTGTTTGTGAGATGTATGCTTAGTCTTATGTCTTGCATATTAATTTATGTGTCTGTATGTTTGCAGGCCTCCCATCATACGCGTACACGACAAGGTGATGATCCCACAGGAGCAGCACCCTTACCTCAACTTCGTGGGACTCCTCATCGGGCCTCGGGGAAACACCCTCAAGTGTATGTGTCCAGCAACGTACACCTATGTTATTGGGAAAAACTGATCACAAGAGAGTTCTCCAGATTATTATTAATATATAGTATCATTAATATGTACACTGGCAATATACATATGGATATATATTTTTTGGCAGTTCATCCCATGTACCCTTTGATGTTTGATTTTTTTGACGTATTTTTTTATTGATAACAAAAAGGAAAAATATGTTATTTTATTTTGAAAAACATTTGAGTATATTTTGTTGAAATTAAAAATACTCACTTAACGTAATGATACAAAACGATATATCGAAACAAGTATCAAAATACCTATTTACCAGTTATAACATCTTTTTTACGTTTATCCAAACGGTTTTTACTAAATCACAGCTTTATCTGCTGTCTTCGGGCGCACGGAGCACGGTATACAAATATAACTATTTTTGAAAAACGCAAAACATACCAATACAAAAAATTTCTTTGTATTTTTTGCAGTGTCGGGGAGGCATCTGCAAAACAGTGACAGGAAAACGATGTTCAAACTCCTATTTAACAAAATTCTCTGTCCTCACAATTTATCTAGACCGAAACAAAAAAAATTATAATGTTTACATATATATCTAATTTGGACTAAATACAATAATTGATATCAAACTTTCGATTGTGACCATTTAATCTGTTTATCAAGAACTCAAATCTAGCAATAGCAAAGCATTGCCGGGTTCAGCTCGTAAAATATAAAGCTAGAGGTGAATATAAGGAAAACATGCACCGTGTAATATTTGAAATATTATGTTGTAGCTATGGAAAAAGAGACGGGAGCCAAGATTATCATCCGGGGAAAAGGGTCAGTTAAGGAGGGCAAAGTCGGACGTAAGGACGGGCAACCTCTTCCCGGAGAGGATGAGCCACTGCACGCCTACATCACCGCCACTAACCCCGAGTGCGTGAAGAAAGCTGTGGACAAGGTACTATGCCTAATGAAAAGGCCTAGAAAATACTAATTAAGTATCCTGAAATATGCTCAAAATGATTGAACACCCTGTTTTAGGGACTTGTGAAGCAACTTTTACACTATAATTAACGAGGAAATTATTATTTTGTCCTCATACTCTCGCAAACAATTTTTAATTCATATTTACTACTTTCAATGACCTTACCACTCTTAATATACCCCAGTCTGTATGAAAATTTTGAAAACGGCTGAAATTGCTGACTTGACTTCTTCATCACTTGTAAATTTCTTTCCTAGAAGATTTTTTAAATTTGGGAATAAATAATTTTACATTTTTTTTTGCACCACAACAGGCCAGGACCAGGCCAGTGGTGAATTACACCACAGAGCACCCAGGCTTGAGAAAAATCACATTTTAATTTTTGTGTTCTCACCGGGAATCGAACCCGGAACCTTCCGTGCGTGAGTCAAGCGTCTTGACCACTACACCACGGAGGCCGCCATAATGATCGGACGGGGCCAAGTCTGGACTGCAGACAAGGCGGTTTAATATTTTGAAGCCACATTCGTGAAGAGCAGTCATTGCGACGTTGCTCTTGTGCACGAATGTGTTGTCCTGGAAAAGCAAGACACCTTCGGTCAATTTTCGCTCCAGTAGATTAGCGTAGTAGGTTCGGTTATAGTGACACCATAATATATTCTATATCCCAAAAAACAGTAGCCATGACCTTTCCGGCCGATTGTGATCCCAGAAACATCATGGGGGGGGGGGGGGGTAGTGTACCCTTATTATGCCACGTACAAAATTAAAAAAGAAAAGGAGACAACAAAAGATCTAGATGATTATCTAATATTTGTAATATACTTTCAGATTAAGGAGGTAATTCGTCAGGGAGTGGAAGTGCCAGAAGGACAGAATGATCTGCGTCGCATGCAACTCCGGGAACTTGCTCAGCTTAATGGAACACTTCGCGAGGGTGATGCTCGCGGTCGCTGTTCCAACTGTGGAGCTACCGACCACAAGAGTTGGATGGTTAGTAAATCTTTCATATTTATTTATCATTTTTTTATTTTCATTTTGTTTTTTTTAAATTTTCAAGATTGGTATATTTATGAAAAGTTAACTATAAATACATGTAACACGAAGAGAAAAAAACAATAGATAATTTAAATATTAGGTGTAGAGACATTCAATGACTTGCTGACTCAAATAATTGCTCCAAAATAAAATCCATGTCTGTTGGGAGTTAGAAGAAAATGAAATTTATCAAAAATAACTTGAGAAAATCTTATCTAGTAGTAATTATTCTATTAATAGGTCAATTTTCTTCTGAATTTGGCTTCTGTATATAAAAATTAAGTAACAAATTTATTATTTTACTACAGCTGTCTTTTATTCATTTCAGAAATTGGTCTCAAATTTTCTTTATGGTGCATGTATCTAAAAACATAAATTACATTATGCTACATAGTAGCAAGATTGAATTTTATGATATTTAAAAAAATATTTTATATGCTAACATACCGCAATAAAGTAGCAAAATTAGTTGATTTGTTTTGCCTATTTCAAGTTCTATCAAATGCTGATTATTATTTAAATTTAAAATTTTGCCAAAGAAAAAAAAACATTTGCGTATGACATGTTAAGCACATGGGATTATTAATTTTATTTGACATTGCAAACAAGCATCACGAAGCGTACACAACAGTCAGCTAATTCATAACGGTGTCAACTCCTCAATGAGTCAGGGTAAGTGCCAGGTATGCAATGACAAGAATTGCACATGGAACTTGCTTTCTGGATATACCTCATATATCAAGTCTTGTATTCTACATAGACACATTGAAATCATAGCCACACAAGTGTCAATGATTTTATGCTGGTTTATTACTTCCATTGTTATATCTAACTCAGATCTTATGTCGCAGTGTCCAGACAAACCTAACGTGACCAACACCATAGTGTGCTCAGCGTGTGGTGGGGCCGGACATATTGCGGGAGACTGTCGCAGCAAGCGGCCGGGCCAGGGGGGACCGACCCCCGTGCAAGCGCGGGCCAAGATAGACGCGGAGTACCTCTCCCTCATGGCGGAGCTGGGGGAGGGGCCTCTGCCCGACAGCAAGCTGCCGCAGCAGCCTGGGCGCCGCCCCTTCGGGGACTCCCGTGGCCCACCCAAGGCCATCATGGCGCCGATGCTCCCGGCCAGTCTGCCACCCCCGCCGCCACCCGCGCCCGCGCCCTGGCTCGCCGCGCAGCCACCGCCCCCCGGCAGCCCCGGCATCAACAGCCAGATCCCCCCTCTCATGGGCCCCCCTGGCTTCGGGCCGCCGCAGATGATGTCCCTGATGGGGCGGCAGATGGGCGCCATGTGTCCGCCCGGTACCAACATGGGGCCACTCGGTAACCACATGGGTCCACCCGGCACGAATATGGGGCCACCGGGACCTCCTAATACAAACATAGGTCCACCGGGTACCAACATGGGACCGCCTGGAACGAACATGGGACCTCCGGGAACTAACATGGGGCCGCCGGGGATCAATATGGGACCGCCTGGAACTAGCATGGGGCCACCAGGCACTAACATGGGGCCGCCCGGGAGCAACATGGGGCCACCAGGAACAAGCATGGGACCACCGGGGACCAACATGGGGATGCACAACAACATGGGCTCCATGATGGGTCCCCCTGGAACTAATATGGGAATGGGACAAGATCAGGTATGTAGTATATAATATAATTTCGGAACACTCAACTTTTACTGTCATAAATATTTTCCTTTGCTGGCCTCTATAGTGTAATAGCTAAGACGCTTGACACACACGAAAGGTTCCGGATTCGATTCCCGATGAAAAAACAAATATTCATTTAGATTTTTCTCAAGCTTGGGTGTTTTTTGCTGCAATTCACCACTGTAATTGGGCCTCCTGGCCTGTTGTGGCGCTACAAAACAAAAATAAACAACATACCCTCTAATGGTGCGCGAGGAACATCAAAATATTATTGATCAAATCTATCCAAGAAGTATAAAAATTTAATAGTTGTTTTAGGTGTTGCCTAGTGGGATTACTGAATAAGCATCATATGTTGTTTGATCCGCCATTTCTTATAAATTTTCAGTGATTTTTTCATCAGTAAAATGATTCTAGAGAGCAATATTCTTTTCATATTTTTTTTTTAAAGGAATAACCCGCAAACCTCTTTGGTATGGAAGGATGTTATAAAAAATAAACCACAATATCCCATACCAATTGAGAGTAAAATCTTTCTTGGAATTTTTTTCTTACAAATTGCAGGAATCGAACCCGCGACGCCAGTTTCTCGTCTAACTAACTGCGCCACGACGCCTGTCATTAATTTCTTCTACTGAACATCGTTCCAAATTTGGAACACAATGTGATGCCATTTTCCTTCAATATCACTTACTTTTCATATAATTTGATGGTTTGGGTTAACAATATGAAGTGTAGTATGAAGTTAAGATCAGAAATTTATTTGAGATACATTTTTATTTTAATTTTGAACTCAATTTTTATAAAAAAACTTTTTTTTCTAATTTGTATCAACAAAACAGTATGATGCATGCAAAATTATTTGCCATTGCGATATTTGATTATGTACACTTAAAGTATCCTGTTCAAAACTGTTATACTTTATGCCTTAAGACAAAACGCTATTACTTTGCTTTTTGTACAACAAACTTAGTTTTGCCTATAATAATACTTTTTAAGGTACAAGTCACTATTAACTGATTGTGTAGGGGAGTTTTCTGAAGTTTCTTAATATTTTAATCCTTCAACATACAGTTTTGGGTGCTGTCTCAGGATGAAAAAGGTGAAGCATATTGACTTCTCATATTTCCTTTTTTCATGCTGTTAGAGGCAATTTTGATACTCGTTAAATGTACATATTTGTTTTCCTAGTAGTACTTTGGAATTATAAGACGTTAACCAATTTTATTATTGAAATGAGTAAATTTTTCCTAACTCATATCTCTTCACCCAACTTCCGTTAGACCTCATTGAGTGGAACTGAACTCATTTTCTCAATTTTTGTGACATGTACCTCTTTACGTTTTATTTATGTTAGTGTAGTGTTTGTAGGGGGTGACTGATTAATGTGTATTTGTAGAATGACAAGAGGTTCAACATGTGTCCTCCCCCCGGTATGGGCTGGCGTCCTCCCCCCCTGCCCCCCGCCGGCCCCTGGGGCGCTGCCCCCCCTCCGCCACCGCCGCCCCCGACCTAGTCATCATTCTGTGCTCATCCAACAATGACTAATATAAAACCATCATAGTATTTTGGACATTTTATTTTACATCCTATCCATTATAGATTAAAGTACATATTTATAAATATTTGATCTTATCTCGGTTATCGAGGATAAATATTATTTTCACTTATGTGCCATGTAAAAAATATACATTTCAGCCGACAACTCCATTGCCACAATACAATTTGTACAAATTTGAGTTTGCAGTATGTATTACGTGCCCCAATATGGTTCGTGCAATAAACTAGATAATAAAAATAATCCAAATGTGACAATACCGCTATTCCTTGTAAAGGAAGCTTTCAAAATCATCACTAATTGTAAATCGAACTATGATTTGTTAATTAATAATATAATGTTTTATTCTAAAAAGTAAATGCCACTTTAATTATAATTAATGTGCAACAATGTGGTTCAATATCTATAGTAAAAATGCCAAGTTACATTTTATTGCATTCATAATTTATACAAAAACATTGGAGTGTTGAAAAGATTGAGTTATTCACAAACATGTTTTCATTGAAATGACAAAAGACAACATTACTTGGTCAAGTTACTCATCAACATTATTTTCACAGAGGATCGAGTACCTACATCACACATCAGGGTTACTGGTTACTGGTTACCGGTTACTACTACAGCTAAATAGTATACCTAGACTGAATGACGATCCAGATTTACAATGAATTTCTTTCTTTTCAACACCAAACATAGTATTTGTTAGTCTCTTCACTAAGTCCCATATCGGGGGTTAAGGGTCATAAGGGCGAAACTACAAAAACACAGTTTTGACATAAATGATAAAACAGTTTTCAAAAAATAATACTGTCTTTTAAGGGTAACAAATAAAGAAAATAAAAAATACAGTTAATAGAGCATAAAATGTTTTAGAGACAAAAATATGAAACTACGCTTTCGTCTATATGACCCTAACTTGCGCTTACATTAGTAAATTAACAAAATGATGTAAAAGGTGTTTTATTCTTCTGACTTTAAACTAAACGCTTCATTTGTAGTTTCACACAAATTTATCTAGGTAACTACTTATCGGATGAGTTTCATCTTTTTGTCACTAACAGGATATTTTGTTTGGATATCAGATTAGTACTTAACACAAAACAGCATTTTTTGTAGTTTCGCCCTTATGACCCTAAGCCCCCGATATGTAACTATACTTGTGTTTTTACAACGGCAGAATAGTTCTATACATAGTACGTATTTTGTTTGTAAGTATCACACATCACGTATATACATACCGTGGAAAACTTGAAAACAGTTGAAATTCAATTACTAGAATCTATCTGGTGATTCTAGTCAATCTACCCTAACCAACCATCCTGAACATAATATATATATATATGGAGGTGAAGAAGCTGACAAAAATATAAAGTAACATTGAAAACTATTGTTTATAAAATAAAATCTTGACCTTAGTAAATCGAAAATCAACTGCCGATTTGAATCAAATTACAAAAAAAATACTGTAATTATTATATTTATATTGTTGCTAGAAATTCTTAAAATATTAATACATTATTGCTTAAACATCTTAATACATAACCATATTACATATCATAATATGTATAAACTCGATACATTTACAGTGTTATTGGTGCTAATAATAATTTTATGTACACAATATAAGAATTCCTTATCGACTTTTATTTGTGTTATAGATATGAACAAAAAAAAGCTGAACATTTAACACCCAACAAAATGGATGTATTCACATGTATTACTAAATAATCTTACATCCTGTACTCACCGAGTGCATTAGATAAGCAATAGGTCCCACAGAATGAGTGCGCTATAATAAGTTTAGAAATGATAATGTTGAAAAGCAGTTATGCGTTTCATTTCTACTAAAATACACCATTCGAATGACACATTTCTTTTTTTCTTATAAAATATGATTACAATGAGCATGTAAAAAAATTATCAATTTTTTGAGGAATTGAGTTACAATCAATTATTATAAAAATGATATATTTAATGTATATTTAATTATGCAACGTTTTGAAGGTGTTTGGGTGCTTATTGTTTTATTTCTTTATAACTGGGACTAACTCAGTTCTGAGGATTTTATACACTAAACTTATAAGAATTACTAGGTATTATTTATATAGTAGACTGGCGTTTATGAAGTAATTGCGAGAAATATTAGTTTAAAAATACATTTGAAAAATCGTAAGTATATTGGTACCCATAAATTGTAAGTATATTGGTACCTAAATGAAAATGAAGTTCTACAAAATAAATAAATAATTTTAATCTCTATCTTCATTTTGTTGAAAAGCAAAATCATTCATGAGGAAGTTTAGTGCCATCCAAAATTGGATTATAAAAATGTTTTTGTGATAACGGATCATTGTATGGCAAAACTTAAATTTATGAAAGAAAAAAAACAGTTCAAGCAACTACATTTGTCAAACTTTTGTTTTTTGTGATCATCAGTTATGGTTCATTTTTCACTGAGCTTACCAGGCAAAATCATCAGCAATATAGCATTATTCGACATTGAATTAAAAAGGGATATTCAATACAATCCAATTACATAAAAATAAAAGTGAACAGTACAAAAATGATTGTTGGACCTTTTGGTTTATTACATAATGTTTAATTAAAAATGTGAATGATCTATATTATGTAATTCTAGAACTATATTTTTAATAATTTATACTTACTGTTATGAATAGATTTTATTGATAGAGTAAAAATTCTAGGATTTTTTTAATTTTTACAATACGCCTCCAATCTTCAGTTCTAGGATTAGAATCTGATCTTGAAGTGAAAATTTTGGAATTTTATATGATGATATAGAAGCGTTCTAAAGTCAAAAAATAATTGCCATCTAGTGACGAGTTATTACTTGTGTTTGTGTAAAAAGTATAATTTTCTATAACAAAATCTCCCCGTATCCAAAAAATACAACTTAACTTAAAACGTAAAAGAAGACTTTATTCTCCTGAGTCAAAAGGAACCAAGTATATTTTTTCTTACAACCAAAAAATAGAGTAAAATGACTACATAAGTTCTGCGAGAAATTTATAAATTATAAGGTCTAACCGCAACCGAGAGATCTTCGGCGTGGGGAGCAGCAACTCATCGCGCGTCCTTCGTCAACTTCTCTATCAGCTCCTGCAGTGGCGCAAGTTCTCGGCGGTCGATGAGGTTAAACTCCTGCAAGAGGAAACAGGGTTAGTTTTCGCGGTCGGTGAGGTGACAAATATCCACCTAGCCCTTGGCTTACCAGTGACATTATTCAACTAATGGCGAAACGTGACAAAGCAAAGTCAAAACTTAAATCAAATGCTTCACCTCAAAAATGGGAAGCCTTCAGAGTCCTGCGAAATCGTTGCAACCAATTGTGCAGAAATGCCAGAAGGAAATATATCCTCACAAACTTAAATCAAAACTCCAGTAGTAAATCTTGGTCGTTTTTAAAATCTCTTGGCGCCAGTAAACCTAAAATAACAGTATCTTCAATGGTCAAACTAGACGATCTTAATACTCACTTTGCTACACCTCCACTAATACTGGATGTCAGCACTGAATCCAACACTCTCCGACATTTAAGTATGGCACCTTCTTACAATTATCCACCGTTTTTATTTTCTTCCGTTCAAGAAACTGATATTCAACGTAATTTATTTTCTATAAAAACCATATCTATGGGCAGTGATCAGCCGAGTATGAAATTGATACACTTTATTTTCCCAGTTATCTTACCGGTTATTACTCACATAATAAACCTTTCTTTAAATACTGGAGATTTTCCTGAAGCTTGGAAAAAAGCATTCATTATACCACTTCCCAAAATTTCTTTACCAGTTTCTGTCAAAGATTACAGACCTATATCTATTCTTCCTATTTTTTCCAAAGTCATTGAACGAGTTGTATATAATCAGCTAAATAATTATCTTTTATCTAATAATCTTCTTGATCCCAATCAACCAGCTTTTATGGGCCATAGTACAACTACCGCTTTAATCAAGGTTACAGATGACATTAGATACGCAATGAATAACAAAATGCTAACCTCGATAACATTACTTGACTTCAGCAACGCTTTCAACTCTGAATTTCGATCTTTTGTTGGCTAGGCTCAAAACACTAAATATGACACAACCGGTAATAAAATGGTTCGGATCGTATTTACGAGTTCTAGACAACAGTGCATCAAAACACCAGATCATCAATCGGAATGGGTTGATATTGCCGCTGGAGTACCTCAAGGTGGAGTTTTATCACCATTACTACTTTCCCTGTTTATCAATCCGATAGCAGAATGTCTCAATTGTTCATATCATCTCATTGTAGACCTGAAAACACTAGCAAAGCAAAAGAATCGATGTCTAATACACAAAATTGCGTGTCAAATACAAATACGTTTATTTCTATTTTTATATATCTTTAGCTTTTTAATCTTTATTTTCTATTGAATATGTTCTGTAACTTGAAGTATAAAAATAAAACTTATATTTTATTGGTTGGTTGGAAGAAATTGCCATTTGGCAATAACCCGCCAATGTACAAATAAAATTATGTACAAAAAGTTAAGTAAAGTAGAGTGGAGAGTGAGAATGATTAGAGCATCACGCGAAGGAACTAATTAAGGTTTGGTTTCGATCTGATAAAGCTCAGCCGAAATCAAGTCAAATCAATCATCACCAGAGCCCGCCCAGAACAGTGCAGATCGAATAAACGCCTTGCTAGAACGACCCGTCACAAAAGATCTAGTCGGGTCGCAGTGACTTCCTTATTGACTACAGGAATAAGAGGGAGTTAGAGCAAGGCCTTACCTGTACGAAGAAGATAAAGTGCTTGAAGGAGGTGTTCAGATGCGCCTCTTCTCCGAGCTGCACGACCTCGGAGAAGTGCTGGTGGTAGATGTGAGCGTACACACGGAACAGGCGTTTGAGGATGGTCTTGGCGATGGAGGAGAAGTTCTTAGGGAAGGGTACGCCGATCTTCGAGGGGAACAGGGTCTCGTCATCCAGCTGATCCTGCACCCAGGTCATGAGGTAGTCGATGTACTTAGGCGCCGAACACTTGATGGGCTTTTTCACCGTGTGGCCATCCGCCCAGTGGTACTCATACTTGGGCCCGGCCGACATGATGGCGCAGCTGTCTTCGGTGCAGAACTCGGTGATGGTGCCGTACAGCATGTTAATCTGATTGAAGAAGTCCACCGTGTTGACCGCCACCCACTCGTTCTGGTCCTCCCCCTCAGGCAGGTGCACGGCTAGGCGCAGGTTGCCCGAACCTAGCGTGGCAGCCGCGTGCTTCATCAGGTCGTACTGGTGCGTACCCTCGGGGATATTCTTCTTCGGCTTGAAGGTCTTGTTGGACCGTCCGCCGCTGCAAGGAATACAGAGAACGACTACATTATATTCGGTAGAAAAGAGACCAAATTGCGCATTATCAGCGAAGAACTTCACCGACAGCTGAACTTTATAATTCATAAAATAATAATTTAAAATATCAAAAATATGTTATGACTCACAATAGAAAACTCATCGTGGACTTTTAAAGCGTTTTTCTATGCCGCAATATTTGTAGCCCCGTTCCGTGAGCCGGTTCATCAAAATAAATCTCTTATATCAATTTTTGCGATAAGTTGTCAAAAGTTCGCACAGATGTTTGTCATCCATTTGTAGATTTTTTAATTCTTTCTGGTTAGGCGGTTAGAGACAATATCAAAGACAAAAAATAATTTATGGCCAGCCATCTTTCTTCCGTATCTATTGTCTATGCACATTTTTTTTATTTATCAGCATCATCATCAAACCCTTATCCGCACCCAATGGTGCATAGGGCACTGCATTGTTAATTCATATGCAGTGTATTTCGATTATCTATTAAAGAAAGGTAAGGTGATCAGTTTTACACTTATGATGCTTTTCTCTTCAGTGTAAAACTACACTAAACAAATATTTCATGGAAACCTTCCCAGGAATCAAACCCAGGACCTGAGGCATGGTTGACAAACGCGCCCTACAACCACAACACTATGAGGTGGAGTTTTCTTCACTAGATTTCCTTTTTTAGGATTTTTATTCGAGAGTATAAAAATATAGCCATTGAGTTGAAAACATTCGTTCAAGATTCTGGTTCTATTTCAAAAGCAGAACTGTATTATTCATCCACTTGGACACAGAAAATTTCAAGTAAAATGCTTTAAAATTGAAGAATGCAAAATACTAGTTTATTTTTTACTTTTGTTAGGTACGTGCGTGGAATTAAGCAGAACCTGCGCTAAAAAAGTTATGCTTTGGCATAGTTTAAATTCCCTAAACGTTTGTAATTTTAAAAGTAAGTGAAGCATGTGCAAGTTCATTTTCAACCAATTGATTTGATTTTTCGTAATTTATTTTATTGAACTCATTCGCGGCTTATTATATTCTATTTATGTATAGCCTTGCTACAATACTAAACTACTACTACTACCATCACGCCATTTTCCCGTAAGGGTAGGCAGAGAGAATGGACCACCACTCACGTCTATCCTGGCATACATTTCTAGCTTCTTCCACATTCATACATCTTGTCATACATGCCCGTCGGTTCTGTCTGCTTTTGACATGACCAGACTTAAGATTTTGGTTTATCTGATCGTGCCACGTCTTCTTTGGTCGTCCTCGTCTCACGTTGCCGTTCATTTTCGCCATATAAACTTGTTTTACCATTCTTTCGTCGTCCATTCGCTCTACGTGACCAAACCATCTCAGAGACCCTTTCTTAATCTTATCAATTACACTTGACTTAGATTTACACTCTCACCTGATTTCATCATTCGTAACCCTGTCTTAAATTGATTTCCCACACATTCGTCTAAGAGATCGCATTTCAACCGCGTTCACTCGGCTTTCATTCTTCCTCTGCCAGTTCCATGTTTCACTTCCATACATAAGTGTTGGGACTAAAACTCCGTTGTGCACTGGCAGTTTGGCTTCGATTGACATATTTTTATTAGAAATTACTGTGCTTAGTGCTCCGTTCATTTTGTTGCTCGCATTTACTTTTCTTTCAATATATTTTTCTACTCTTCCATCTTTTAAAAACATGCTTCCCAGATACGCAAATTCTTCTACTTGCTCGAGACATTTGTTGTTTACATTTTTTACGCAGTCAGTAACCTCACTATCACTTTCGAATACCATCATTTTTTACTTACTTTCGTTCATCGCCAATTCGCTCTCCAGGCATACATCATACATTCTAGAGACTATTTGCTGCAAATCATCCTTGCTGCTTGCTAACAGAACTGCATAATCAGCATACAACAAGCAGCTTACTGAAAAATTATCCATTTTTGCTCCAATCCCCATACATTCTATTTCTTTCATACAGTTGTCCATGTATAGATTAAACAACCATGGTGACATTACACATCCCCGTTTCACGCCTTTTGAGATCGCAAACCATGATGTAAATCCCCCATTATCTCTTACACACGCTGAACTCTCCTCATAGAGAAACGATACTGCACGTATAAGTTTATTGTTTACTCCGTACTTTTCCAACACGCCCCACAATTTTATTCTGTCTACCACACTAAACCTACTGTATTTTAAACCATTTCAAGAGTTTGAGCAAGTTTTAGCAATAATTTTGTAATGTGATTTTACATTCAACTTACTATATAAATACCTACTTGGTTTTAAACATTGTACTAACGAAAAAATCGATAGATTTCATAATTATCATAATTCCCTTACCACATCTAATGGTGCGTAGGGCACTACATTGGTACACCAATCACAGTGTAACTTGGTTATTCTTGTTACATGAAGGTAAGATAAGCAGTCTTACGCTTTAGGCACCAGTCCAGGGACTATGAAGTATTTTATTGTAAAAACAGCTTTTTAAATTAATATTTCATGTCAACCATGTCGGGAATCAAACTCAAGACCTCTTGCATGGTAGGCAAACACGCTGACCACTGCATCACGAGGCCAACTTTGAAAGTTTTTTTTTCGGTGAAAATTTGATATCTTTTTGCTCAACATTTTTTCAAAACAATTAAAATAAAATGTAATCCATGCCCCGGTTAGTGTTGGGTTGGTAGGGATTTGTATTTCTTTACGGGTCGAACGTCGAACAAGAGAAGAAAAAGAAGAAGAGTGTCAGGCCGTCAGGTGGAGGTTGTCGATTCGTATATTTCTTTTTGGATTTTGCTCGTCCGCTTTTTGCAGCAAAACCAAACTCTAACTAAATTCACACTTATAAATCTATTAAAATGCAGGGTTTAAATTTATCCAGTTTGAAGAAGAACCCTTCTGTAAGATATTTTTTGTTATATTACTTTCTTATTCTGACAGCTATTGCGTGTAGCACTTACATAATTTTCCAATCTCACGTTCCCTGGCACTGAATCGACTTATTTATTTCCTTGTTTGAGAACGAGATCCTCGTAAATAATGTTCTATCGCGCATCAATCGAATAGCGTGAGCCCAATATCGGGCGATGACTGTTTTGAATTCTTATTAAAATACTATTTTATCACTCGATAAGTGGTATTATTTAGGCGGAATTAGGGAATTCTCTTAATCTTATCTCGATATGTATTGATAGTCGGTTGTATATTTTATAAGATAAAGGTATTCCCACACTGATAATATTGAATATTTTTGATGATAGCTGATACCGCTGTTCTTCTTCACGGCCTTGGGGATGGGAGGCGCCTTCCTGTACACCATCCGCTTGGCTGTGCACAGCCCCGAGGTCACGTGGGACAAGAAATCTAACCCTGAACCCTGGGAGAAATTCAAAGACAAGCAGCACAAGGTACGACTACCACCACTTCAAATTCATCTAACCTAACTAATCTCAGCTGCTGGAACTCTAGTCGTCCCCAGACAGATGGAATATTAGTCTGATAGTAGTATTGCGGATCCCAGGTAAAGGATTGGCGTATTTTCTGTTTTATTGAGTATTTAGTGCACTCGTATTTATTTGCAATTATAATAATTCTTAAATTTTACTGGGGTACATTGAGAGAATACAACTATTTATTTATTTTTCCGTTAAAAGTTAGTTATTTTTAATTTCAAAAATACATTTATGTTTCAAGTAATGTAAACTAAATTATTATCTTTAAATATACTAAGTTTTCAGATAAAATTAAATTATTATCTGAAACATTTAAGTTTGTAAGTGAAAATTCTTGATGGAAGTTCATTGTAATTTATTATATAAATAAAACACGAGTGATACTTTAATCCACAAATTTGGAATATCCAGTGACCGGTTTCATCGCTTTCGCGACATCTTCGAGACTGGTATCTTTATTAAAAAGTTAAATGTATTTATACAGAACAGAGGTAAGGATACATAATTCAAAGTTATATGTAAGTAAATTAAATAAAGTTATTTTTATCTTAAGGATCATTATCGACAAATTTTCTATGGGTTAACTAATGAATGGATATAATGTTATATTAATGAGTTTAAGTGGATATAATGTTATTTTAATGAGTTTCTTAAACTCATTAAAATAACATTATATCCATTCATTAGTTAACCCATAGAGAATTTGTCGATAATGATCCTTAAGATAAAAATAACTTTATTTAATTTACTTACATATAACTTTGAATTATGTATCCTTACCTCTGTTCTGTATAAATACATTTAACTTTTTAATAAAGATACCAGTCTCGAAGATGTCGCGAAAGCGATGAAACCGGTCACTGGATATTCCAAATTTGTGGATTAAAGTATCACTCGTGTTTTATTTATATAATATATTATCTGAAAACGTAGTATATTTTAAATGATGCTATATAAACAAAACAACAAACAAACCATCACGCTGTTTCTCCGTAGGGGTAGACAGAGAGGATAGAACGCCATATCACTCTATCTTTGCATATATACCTTGCTTCCTCTACATTCATACATCTTCTCATAAATATAAATCATTGATAATTTAATATATTTAATCCATAAACATAAATCATTGATAATTTAATATATTTAATCCATAAATATAATAATAATATAATATTTATATAATCTTTAGCAAGTAAGAATAAATTATATATTAAACTTATACTGTGGATTTTGTTTGTGAGGGCGATGACTTACACCAGTGATCTTTTTTTAAAAATATCTCACACTACTTGTCAAATTTTCTACTGAGGAATATCATATTCAAATACCATTGAGATGACAATTATTTAGGCAGATTTCCTATGCCACGAAGAATTTAATAAAATTCAACTTATTTTATTTTTGTAGATATGTCAAATCTAAAGTAAAACATAAATAAAAATGAAGAATGAATATAAAATAAAATATTGTAAAGACATGTAATAGAATATTTTAATAGAGCATGTAAAAAACAGTGGGAAGGTTTTAAATTCTAACCACATTCCCTAAGTCATTAAAGACCAACGGCGCGGCGCTTCTATCAGCTTTACATGTAAGACAAACTTTAGCTAGTTTGGAAACTAATGCATCCCTCGTCAGTAGGAGGCGGAGCGGCGGTGCTTCAAGCTGAATATATATTTAAAAAAAATAATTTTTGCAAGACGATTTTTTTATCTTCAAATTATCTTACATTTGCAAATGATAGTGAATTTGTTAATTTATTTTATTATAACCGTTCAAATGTTACTTAAGTTTCTTATTGCCTTCCTTTGTTGTCTGAAAAAAAAAACATAGCCAACTTAAACTTAACAAAAACAAAAAAATTAAACACTTAGTATAAATTTGTTTAAGGAAATGTTTTTTTGTTATTTATCTAAATATTTTTAAAAAATCTAAAAGTCGTAAATGATACAACCATTTTATACCACAGTAATAACAAACGAGATTTGCAAAAGACTATTGAAAGTGACGTCTTACGTCTGGCGGAATGGCTGCATTTAAATAGACTGATCTATGCAAAAAAGACTCGCTACCTTTTATTTGGAAAGAAGAGCAATGAATCTACTATGTCTTTATTGAGGATGATTGTCTGGAGAAAGAAAATAGTACCAAGTACTTGGGACTGTTTGTGGATTCGCAGCTTACATGGAATGAACATGTTGAGCACGTGAAAGGAAATATTGTCCTGGTAGCTGGAATACTGTACAGATTTCAGAGAATGCTTCCAGTTTGCTGCTTAGAGCAATCTATTTTTCTATGGTCCATTCACATTTATCATACCTATGCTGTATTTGGGGTTTTGCAACTAAGCGCAAAATTTCTGAGGTGCAGGTTATTGTGATCAGATCAGAAATGTGTTTCACCTACCATATGATATTCATGTAAGGGACATTTATTTTGAAACAAAAATTATGCCTTTCAGCATGCTTTCCTATTTCGAGATAACTAGCACTATCATTAATACTACTCTCGACTCAATGCACAGTAACATAAAGCCCGCTTTCAATAGACATCCACCAGCACAGTACTCGATCAAAAAATAATATTTAAATTAGATCTGTGAAGTCTACGAAGTTTGGTACTAGATCTTTACTAGAATTCAATAAATTGCCACAAAAATTTAAAGGACCAATTACAAAATACCGAAACAGGACATGCGAATTGAAGAATTATTTTTTCCAGAAGTACTTCGAATAAATAATGTTAGTTGATCCAGAGATTGAATATATTTTTGAAAAATATTTTACCGTTTTTGCTTGTACATATATGTAATTTTTAATACTTTTGAAATGATTTTTATGCTTTTTCATACTTTTATAGCTTGTATTATGTATATGTAATTTTAATAAGTTTTTCATACTTTTTTAATCTGCATTGGGTTCATATATTTTGTTATTTTAAAATCTTTTTCATTCTTGTAATTTTTTTACATTTGCACTCTCATACTCGTTCAGCTTGTATATACATACATGTAATTTTAAAACTTTTTAATTTTTTTCTTTTATATATTGTATTATGTATATATTATTTTGATTTCATCTCCATTTATTTGGTAATTTTTTTGAAACTTTTTCACACTACAAATGTAGTGTATCATAATTTCTATTCTTCTTTTGTAAATAATGTTAATTTAAAATATAAAAACGTCTGTAAATAAATATTGTTATCTACATGTCCTTAAATGAGTTTTTTTACAAAAACTCCCTGGGAATATTATATAAAATAATGTAAAGTTTGTTTTCAATTTAAATAAATAAAAAAAACTTGAGATGGAAAATGGGTATCGAGTTTTGGTAGAGTAGGATTTGAACATGATTCTAGAACACTACCACGGTACCACAACCCGGTTCCAAATACATTAAATGGTTTATCATTCTTTAAAAAAAAAAAACATTAAAATATTTTTAATTTTACTTCATGTGTTGTTTATATCTGTAATATCACATAAACAATTTAAATTATAAAAGAATAATATATTAATAATAATTAACAAAAACACTATCATTATAATATGAAATGATTAAGAATAATATTAAATTTTGACTAAGAAACCCCGATTCTGAACGTAGTGCGCATCAAATCATAGTTAAACTGCTCAAAGTAAAAAAAATAATAATTGAATAATCAAATGAATAATTGTTTCAGTTTTATTCTCCCGTAAGGGATTACTCCAAGCTGCAAGAAAACAAGGAAAGGCCCGACTTCTAAGTATAAGGCTCTAGTGATGGCAGTGATATCTCCTACTATTTATGTGGTTATAAATATTATGTGTTTTCTTAGTTAGGGATATTCCCATAATCTTTTTATTGTGGCTAGCTTATCCTCTGCTATAAAATGTTAAAAAAATAAATAGTCAATTCTGAAATGTTATTTTTATTTTATGCTTACCCAGTAAAAGATAAATATGTATATACAGTTCATTCATTCAGTAACGATTAGTTTAAAAAAATATATAAATCATTAAAGTATGAATGCTTAACATATTACAACAGAGATGAAGAACATTTAAGAGAAGGTAATACAGAGTTCCAGGCATCTACAGGGCTTATGACCTGTCAATGGCTGGTTTAAGTGGCCACTTTACACACTGTGTAACATTCACCATTCTGCCTATATTTGAACATCTATATTCCTTCAATTCTTATATCTTATGTCAATATAAACAGCTCCCCAGGGAGTTGAATCCAGTCCTTGACTACAAAAATTTGGACAAACTCAAAATATTGTTTATGAATGCTTACTTAAACATTTGAACAGACTGTACTTTCAATATTGTATACACATATATACTAGAACACAATATAAAAATAATGTAAATGAATGCCTCGACGCGGGTTATGCCCAGTGAGGTGGGCATATAAAAAAATAAAAAAAAGTTTTATGTGAAATAAATAAATATTTTCTAGAATGGAACGAGTTTCAGACATAGAAGAGTAAGATATTTTTAAGAGTCCGTTTGAAATATTTCAATAGAAAATACAACATAAATCACTGGTTACGATATATAATATATTAGGTATATAAAAACGTTTATAAAATCGGTCAATAGATTAAAGGATATAACATACGCTGGTTCTCATGATGGACCATACAGATTGACAAGATAGCAAAGAAAGAAAAAGGATATTTTAATTGTCCTGACTTGACACGGATTTTCTAGCGAGTTAGGGCAAGTTCACAGGCATGGGTCGTTCCTGGTTGTGTCACTATAAATCGTGTCTCTGTGCCCATTGTATGTACAATATTTGACGGAAGGAGTATTACTTGTAAAGTACACTGCACTATAACTAGACCACAAACAAAAGACCGTTCCCTATTGTCATCCGGAAGGAAGGGAGACGCGGGTGGGGAGTGTCTATTGCAAGCCCGTATTACATGTAGAGATGAAAGGCGGTAAAATTACCCTAGTATTTTACACAAAATATCAAAATCTTGAAATATAATTGTAAAAAAGCCAATAACTTTTTAAAAAGTAGCAAAAAACTAATAAAAAAAATTCATTTTGCAATTTATAAAAATGACATCATTTTAATGTCAGTAAACATTTTTTACACTTCAACTAACATATTTGTTAGAAAAAAATATTGTGATAAAAAATATCATATTAAATGAGGATTATAATATTATACGCAATAAGTCAGAACAACAGAATAAACATTTGATACAAATAACAAAAAATAATTAGCCATAACTCGGATAGCGTATCCGAATCACTGCTTGAATTTTCACTACTGCCACCTGACTGGGGGCAATTTTTATAATTTAACTATTCATAGATGACTCCATACTCAGATCACTACTTTTATAAGCGTCTTCAATAGTTTTCACGTGACGGCAACAAAATATTGTTTAATGCGGGCTTTAAGCGTCGTGGCACAGGACTGTCGACTGCGAATGCTAGCAAATAAATAATAATAAATAGCAAAAAAAACCCCGCCCCGCCTTTCCTGGTCGTGGTAAGAGACATGCGTCTGCGTAGTTTCTTTTCCTTAAAGTCTAGCTATAGAACAGTGGTTAAAGTTTCGGTGCAGATAATCATTTGGAAAAAAAATTTACCAAACAAAGTACAAAAAAAGGATATAAAAAACATAAACACGAACTTTGCGTCCCATAAAAAAAAAACAAAACTCTAAATACAACGGGTCCAGATAACCCCCCCACCTTACAAAATTGTTCCGAGTTCTCAACCTGTTAAGCGATCCTCATAGGGTGTTGTTAGGGTAAAAATATAACAAAGCATCTTTGTGTATATATGTATATATATTTATGCTATTCATATTTTATAATCATAGGCACAATATTATTTGGAAAATCACATTTACATTTTAATTATTTTTCCTCATAAAAAAATCATTTCATATATATAATAGTACCAAGTTCTCAACAGTTCCATAAAAATTGTGTTTTGTATTTAAAAGGGGAAAATTGCCTTGTAGTGAATTTTCAGATGCACCTTTTAGACAACCATGGCTCGTACTATAATGGGAAGTTAATGTTTATCATCCATTTTATCTACAAAGTAAAATTAAGTTTCCTGTATGAAAAATAGAACACGGATACAATTTTTGATTTTACTTTATATATAATACAGTCGAAGATAACTCTGTTAACTTCCGATTGCAATTCTCCCCCATGAGTTATTATGATAATGGTTATCTTACTTCTAAACATAGGAAATTAATGTAAATTAATCAAAAGCTGATTGGTGATTTACACACATATTAAAAACATCAATTGATTATTTTTTGAAGTTTTTTGTCAGTATAAACATAATATATAAAAAGTAAAATTTAATTTAATATTTGATTAAAACAAAAGTCCTATAATTGATAATATATATATATATATATATGTATTAAGCTTGACTAACTGTTAATAAAAGTTGTAACATTTCTCAATCAAATGGGAAATTAAATAAATAAATTGCACGCTGTCTTGATGATGCTTACGAACCATTTCTTTAGGTTCTTAATTTGACAACACAAAAAATAAATGGAATATTTTGTCTTTAAAAGTAATAAGCTTGTAGAATTGGTAAAATTAACAAGTGGTAATATTTTTTGGGTGCGAGGACAGCTGATCGCCATCAACTTAAAATTAGAGTATTCTGATGATTATGTCTACACATTATGGATTCTAGTACTGAAGGGAGACACCCTATCGCATATTATTGTGAATAATTCTTAATAAAAGCTTGTATGGTAAACTGTTATTATTTTTATTGTGCAGGCATTTTGTGTAGTCTACCGGAGAAATGAGACATCCGCAAGTTATGTTACCTCAAATAATTATCGAACAACTTGTGATTTCATCGTGTGTCAATCAAACATATTAAGAATGTGTAAGCACTTAAGTCTTAAAAATTTTGCACATGACCTTTTATAACATATGCAATTTGCCCGTGAGGCTTTATTACAGAAAACTTCAATTTATTAATTGTTGAAAATCATCCAAGGTGCTTTAGTTACTTGCTCATGTTTTTATGAATCTACATCCTATATGTTGAAATAGAATTTGCAGTTATTCTTGATGGCATAAAGTGACGTGCGCCCTGTGTGAAGCGCGGCATTACCAGCCTTGGGGGGGCTGGGGTTGGTAGGGGTTGGTAGGGTACTGGCCAGGCGGGGGCTGGGCGGGGTACTGTGCTGGATACTGGGGGGGATACTGGGCCGGGTACTGCGGAGGGTACTGCATGGGGTGACCGGGATAGCCGGGCCCTTGGGGGAATCCAGGGTATGCTGGAGCTGTAAAGATCAAATTAAATTGTTTTATTTTGACGCTAAGATAGACCGGGGCGTGTTGAACCACTTTTTATAAGTTTTGGTCTACACTCGAAATCTTTGAACATACTAGTGTAATTTCAACTTGAAAAGATAATTAATTGTGTTTTTAGGCTTTAGAATGATATAAAGATACGTAAGTACGCAACCTACAACAACTGATAACACCTTAATTCCAAAATTAAAAACAACTACAGCACATCATTATACCAAGGAAATAAAAAGTGAAGGAATACAATATATTTAAGAAAGAAGTGAAAAGTTAATTATTTTTTGTGTAGCACTGATTATGAACACCGTTCATTTATTTTTTTGTAATTTATATGCTATACTAAAAATATTAATAATTAAAAATAAACTAATTATTGTAAGATGTCAATCCCCATTATGTACACAAGAATAGTTTTATCTTTTACGTAATGGGAGATGTTGATTTAAATATATGTATTAAATTGATATAAAAATTATATTTAGTAGTAATATTGAACACTAAAAAAAAAAAAAACTTCAGATTTAAAAAAAAGAAATAGAAATTTCATACAATAATTATAAGAGGTTGGGCAAAAAGTAATTTTGTATTTCGTGCCCATTTTTTTCAACTGAGTATAACTGGTTCATTATTGGTCACATCGGATCATACGATACGGCATTGTAAAGGTGTGAGTGAAAACTACAAACGCTTCTTTGACAGTATTGCGCTTGGTCGGTTTAGTCGTGAACTATCGTGCGTCGAGTATGGAGGTCTCAAAGGAAGAAATTCGCCATATTTTACATTTTTACTACCTGAAAGAGAAAAACGAGTCTAAAGCGACCAAAAAAATTTGCGATGTATACAAAGCCGATACTCTTTCGGTTCATGCGGCACAACAGTGGTTCGAGCAATTTCGTTCTGGCGTAGTGGAGGTGAATGATGCACCACGCTCTGGCAGGCCTGTCGTCGAAAATGTTGATAAAACCATGGAAAATATTGAGATGGATCGTCATATTAGCAGTAGCATCGCCCAGGAGCTGAATATCAATCTTAAATTCGTTTTGAACCATTTGCAGAAGGCTAAATTTAAAAAAAAGCTCGATGTTTGGATGCTACACGAGCTGATGCAAAAAACCTCATGGACTGAATTTTCACCTGTGAATCGCTGCTGAATCGAAAAAATTGACCCATTTCTAAAGCGGATGGTGACTGGTGATGAAAAGTGGGTCACTTACGACAATGTCAAGCAACAGAGATCGTGGTCGAAAGCCAACGAAGCGGCCCAGACCGTGGCCAAGCCAGTTCTGATGGCCAGGAAGGTGTTGCTGTGTGTTTGCTGGGATTGGCAGGGAATACTCTACTATATGCTGCTCCCCTATGGCCAAGGGCTAATTTCTGCTCTCTACTGTGAACAACTCGACCGTTTGAAGCTGGCAATCGAACAGAAGCGGCCAGCATTGGTGAATTGGAGAGGAATTGTGTTTCATCAGGACAACGCCAGGCCACACACATCTTTGATGACGCGCCAGAAGCTCCGGGAGCTCGGATGGGAAGTTCTTATGCATCCGCCCTTATAGTCCGGACCTGACACTAAGTGACTACCACCGGTTCCTATCTATGGCCAACGCGCTTGGGGGTACAAATTTGGCCTCAACAGAGGCCTGTGAAAATTAGTTGTCCTAGTTTTTTTCCAATAGGGACAAGGTCTTCTACGAAAAGGGCATTATGAAGTTGGATTCTCACTGGCAACAAGTTATCGAACAGAACGGCGCATATTTGATTTAAATCGGATGATTGTAAGACTTTTTATTAAGCATTGAGATAAAGCGAAAAATACGAAATGACTTTTTCTTCAACCTATTATTTGCAAAGTGTCAGCTGAACGTAGTGAGTGTACGAGGTGAGTTGAACCGCTATTTAATAAATCATATTAATGAGAAAGAAATAATAAATACTACAAGAAATTTTAGATATTATATCCAACAGAATTTATTTGCAGCACTGCAATAAATCAATCAAGTTGTATGTACCGATACTAATATGTATACATAACAACAAGCTTATCAATATTTAAATCTATTTAGAAAGTCAAACTATGACTTGTTTTTCTACTATAAGTATGCATCCTGTAATAAAGAGATAATATACTGTAACAATCAATAAATAAAAATGAATCTTATTTCATTGCTTAAAAATTATTAAACGTGAGACCAAAAACCAACATTTAAAAAAAAAAACATTTTTATTAAAAGAATAAACAATTTGCTTGAACTTTTGCTTTAAACATATCACTTGGGAAACACCTCCTTTCTGGCTCTTCAATGCTTTTTTAAACTTGTTCATAAAGTGACGGGTTCCAGAGATATTAAAGTGAGGCACTACGCCCTTATGTTCAACACGCCCCAATACCCTACTACGATTTATTAAAAGAATTATATTTTTGAAAAAACTTTTTTTTTTTTTAACATGATTCTATTATCTCACAAGTCGAGACTTGGAGTAAAAAATTGGAGTAGCACAAAACATCCACACTGTTTCTGCGAAAATTCATTTTAAAACTAAAAGCATAATTGACTTACTGCTAGGGTAGGGCATTCCGTAGGGGTTGTACCCTTGGGGCATCTGGGCCGGGGGCATGTAGGTGGGGTAGGGCGCGCTGCCCGGGGCCCCGTACGGGACGGGCATGGAGCCCTGGCCCTGGGTGGGGTACGGCAGGCTGCCCCCCGTGCCGGCGTTCGGTGGAGGAGGGCGAGCAGGAGCCTCTTTCTTTGGTTCTGAAATCAATTTATCTAATCAAAATAAATACACTTTGTAACCATTTAATATTTATTTTATAATGACCGGTTTCAAAGTTACTTAACTCATAAAACCCGATGGCTAAAAAAATAACGTGGGTGGCGAAGTGGATCAAACAAGACCCAGTTTAAAAAAGTCACTTTTTGGGCATGCTAAAAAAATATTGAAATGTACTCTAAAGCAATGAGACGACATGCGTTTAAGTTAAAGTTTTTTTGTGAGATTTCCCATGTTTTTTTCATTATAATTAAAAATATCGAATGGCAGCCGACCGAGATGCCCGGAGAATCTTTGTGAACACCATATGCACCAACTAGGTAGTGGACATGGAATGATGACGATGATGATAACTTTAGATTGGTCAACTATCAAATAATTAGTTAAAAGTTGGTGAAAATACCGCTTTTTTCGCTTAAAATTTTGATAAAATGCATTTGATGTTGAAGGTGTATTTTGAAAAGTATTGGTCCAAAGAAAAAAAAAATGATTACAATTTTATTTTCTCAGACTGTAGTATATTTTTTTGTATAAATCAATAGACGTAATTTTACAAAAAAAACGGATTATTTTCAAAATGACAGCATGAGCGGTGGTCGTTCAAGGTCACTTTTGAAAAATGCATACTGCAAATAAATCCTGTTTTCATAATATCAGCATATGTTAAATTTGTTTATTTTTTCTTTTTCTTTTCATTGTCATGTCATACCATATTTATATGCTATTAACTTATTAATAATTAAAAAAAGAATGGCCCACGCTCAGACGCTGTAGTCTTTGTGGGCATTTTTTCCAATTTATGTTATAGCTTAGTTTTAAGATGTATTTTTGTAATTAAGATAAATGTATAGAAAAAAAAATATATAACCCGGACTTCTAGATTTCCTTCTCAAAAATGAGAAGCTGAGAGCCATAGGAGCTTAAATGATATTTGATATCAATGTAATCCGAGTATGGAGTTAAATTTTAAAAATCTTAAAAATCTTTAAAATTCTTAAAGTTTTAAGCCACACTAACTCGAGCACCAATATTAAAGCTGTAAACTAAATAAACAAAAAAGAAAACTGTGCGGCCAAATTAAAGTTTCACAAAAAAATTATGCCAGAGGGAGATAACTGCTAAATTTGTATGAGCTGTCAGTTTACATAATTTATTTCCTTTTCATTTATACTAAGAAAAAAATCGTAACATTAACTGTAGTCTTGTTCTTATTCTTAGAGGTGGGGGTCAGTGCTATGCAAGCTCCTGACGTCACTGCGACCTGTGAAGATCTATTGTGACGGGTCCCCATGAATAGTTCTCGCCCTCCTAGCCTAGGTCTGTAAAGAGCCTGGTTACTGTCTGGAAGGCGAGAGTGTACATTTTGCTAAATCTCCCCCTTCAAGCCCAGATCTGTAAAGTATCGGGCTATCAGGTAAGAGGCGAGCTCTTTAACATCCTCAGGTTTAACCAGTGGTACCCCGAGGATGAGGCTCCTTTTATGATGTAGAGCATCACATTCACACATAATGTGTATAGGTGTTTCCTCATCTGCACCTACAGAACCTACATCTAGAAGTTTCGGAAAGGTTCATTCAACCACAGTCTTATGCTTCATCAGTTTGGAAAACATTTAAAATGTTGCTCAAGTTCCTCCGACTCTCAGCACCTCAAATGTTCTCTATCTCAGTTAATATATAAAATTTAGATTGTTTTCATTTGATTGTGACAATGAACCATTACCCGTGGGGGTGTGGTGTTGCGGTGGAGTGGGGGGAGGTCCCGGAGCCGACCTGGAAGTCTCCTGAGTCAAGTCCTTCATGAGCTCTTCCTTCTCCGTTTTGCGAGCGAAACAGTAGTCTGACACTTTATTTTGGAACACTACCAGCAACTATAACACAAGAGAAGCTTATTATACATCACACAGCTTAAACGTGTTAAATTTCAACCAATCCTGTCTCAACGTGCAATACTCAAGTTTTCATATTATTAAATAGACATTTAGTACCTGTGTCAGGTCATTGTAGAACTTTGTGCCTTCCTGCAGGTTCCCCAGTAGGTCACGGTATGCATCATGAGCAGCCGCCAGTTCACACAATTTGCTCTCACGATTGCCTCCGCTTCCACCGCGTTCAGACACCAGAGTTGAATTAGAATCCTGTATATTTGAAACGTACATGTTTACGTATTACTTAATGTATGTCAATTATTTGACTTATTATCAATTTTACATGACGGTTTTTTTACCTTTGAACTAAAGTAAGAATTAACACATTAGCGGCTATGTCGGCAATAGCCGTCCATCAAAAAGACTACCAATGTTGAAGAAGAAAGTAATTATATGGTATGAGAAGATATTTATTCATTAACACTTACATATACAATTTATAATACATATAAGGGCGGGCATATTGCCAAATGCAAATTCTTTCTACCTACCCAAACTGTTCAGTTTCAGAAAATTACAAGTACATGAACATAATCTAGGTAATTAATTATACAGAAAATTATAATTTTATACAAAACATTATTTATTTATTTATTTATTATATATGCGGCCTAAGTCAATTACAACAGTTACATGAAGAAACATAAATGCAAGAAACTGAACAAAAAGAACATAAAACTATTGAGCAAAGACAAACAAGGGCAAAACAATAATTGTATACAATATATTTAAAAAAAACGAAAGACCTAAAACTTTCAGCTAAACCATGCCAATCCAACTTCATCCCACACTGTGTAGTCGTGAAGAGATCTACGAAAAGCCGGAAGATCCATCCCAAAAAATTCCAAGTCGTGTGATGAATTGACTAATCTACACATTCTGGACATTGGGGCATAAAAACCAAAGTTGCTCTTAGAAGATTTTATAAATAGCAGATTTTGACTTCTGGTGACACGGTTGGTAACATGAAAAGAAATTGATTGCAATAGAGATGGGACATCACTTAAAGCATTAAGTATTTTGAAAATGCATATAAGGTCCATCTCAGTTCTACGTCTCTCCAATGAAGACAGATTAAGAGATTGCTCTATTTCAAAATAGGAATAATTACCCCTTTGTAATCCGAGCAACTATGCCACTTTTCTTAGAAAACGGTGTTGGACAGACTCAATATGGTCAATATGAGTCCTGTAGAATGGAGACCAAGTAGGAGAAGCGTATTCTAGATGGGGTCGAACTAGTGAGCAATAAAGAGTTTTGATGGTATTAATATTTTTGAAGTCCGCCGTCACTCTATTGATAAAACCGAGAAGTTTGAGAGATTTGTTTACAATATTATCAATGTGTTCACGATAGGAGAGTTTACTATCTAAAGTAATGCCAAGATCCTTTATTGACGAAACCATTGAAAGGGAAGTATTATTACTAGATATTGTGTCCCTATAAAAATCAGTCAGCAATAAGAGTGTCCTAGTATGTTGGCTAAATAAGATTTCATTCAAACCATCGATTACGGTCCAATCAAAAGTGAAATATTAAATAAATAAGAGTTTTGATATTTGTCCATATGAGTGGATCCTATGAGAAAAAAGTGTCCGCAAATATTTTTATAATATTGAATGTTTCCTAACCTGAATATCTTTGACCAGCTTCTCCTGTCTCGTGAGGCTGTCGGCCACCTGCTTCTGTAGGGGTCCATACAGCTCCCCTAGGGAGACTACAGACATGGTGGCCTCACTGATGGCTCCGTCCTGCGCCAGCGAGTTGAGGAAACGACTCTTCATGTCCACTGAAGAGGACTTAATCTCCGACTCTATTACATCCCTCTCTGCTTTCATGGTCTCCACCTTTATGAACATTTTAACAGTGAAATTATGTTTTTATTAAATTTAAACAGGAAAGGCAAAAGAAGAAGAGGATTCATGACCTTAATTTTATTTTATAGATATATTAAAACGAAATTACCTGTTTTTTTTAATCTTGTTTACCAGTATTTGATAAATCAGGCATTTACAAGCTAACTTGACATGACTGCAATTCATTTTATATTGGAAAAAACATCACGAACATTTAAAACTACAGTTAACGACCATATGAGATGTTTTAAAAGTAGTAATTTATTGGAGTTAACAGAATATATTCTTACAAATAATCACTCATTTGACTTTGAAGATGGTATTGAAATATTACACATAAACAAAATAGGAAGTAAACTTAACAACTTAGAAATATTAAAAATTAGAACTGTTGTAAATAACAATTTAAATATTATTAATAACCAAATAAATTCAAGCAATAGTCCTATTTTGAATATGTTCCCCCTCCATAAATGCAAACATAAACCCACAGTTTTTACCCCCTCTCTTCCCCCTTAGCAACACCCACTCTTCTCTCACTGTGTAAATTTCATATATATTATGTTAGTTTGTAAAATTACTTTTAATTAATACCCTGAAGAAGGAATGGTGTTTTTGCCGAAACTAGTTGGTTATTAAATTATTTAAAAAAAGTGGTCCATAAAATAAAACAAAGTATTGAATAGTGTCGCATGTTGCACGAAGGTAGTGCTTCAAACATTAAAAATATTATTTTATAGAGTTTAATGTACTCATACTCAAGATTACAGTATATGTTTGAATTAGGAACAACGTGCAAAACACAACATATATAATTCAAGGTAATTTTTATGTTCAAATTATTGACCTTTTCTTTTCTTTAACTACATACTAATTTACAAGATGGTCTGACCAAATAAAGGAACTAACGGGGTCCTCATTGAACGCTACCCTCAACTTGACCTGGACCGGGAGGGATAGCGGCGTATCATACAAGTGTGCTTAACATCCCGACAGGTCACGACGCTCAGCATTGACCGAGACAATGTCGGAAGCCTAGCGCACAATTTTAGATGTAAGTGAGTTAAGGACATTTTCCATATCACCCAAGACAATACTTTATGGTGCACAGATTTATGTGATGTTTCACTTACTGTTGTCACAATTTTTAATACGTATTTGTTTTAAAACAAATGTGTTTGCAACACTAATCGGCTGCACATCGGACAGAACGAAATTAGCAATCTTGCGCTTAATATATTAAAATTGATTTACATATTATAGTCAAATAGTTTCTTCAAGTGGGTAAATGTTTTATTATAAAACTTGGACAGAACCCTGCCCGGGACAATAATACTGCAACCCCTGAGAAGATAGTGGCATTTCCAATTTTACATAAAAAGATTTATATTACTTTTTTTGCACCTCAACAGGCCAGGAGGGCCAATTACAGTGGTGAATTACAGCACAGAACACAGGCTTGAGAAAAATCACATTAAATTTTTGTGTTCTCACCGGGAATCGAACCCAGAACTTTCCGTACGTGAGTCAAGCGCCTTCACCACTACACCACTGGGGCTGTCAACTTTATTTTATATATAAATTACAATATCTAGCGCCAAACATATTAATAAAGTGGTAAGTCATTCTGGGTTTTAATGAATGATTTAAAAAAAAGCAGTATCTCTACATTTTAACCTAAAGTAATCACTTGATGGAGCAAAAACTAAAAGCTACACTAAAAAGCAGTATATCCCTTTATAATAAGTCATAGAGCGTAGCACAAGTTAATAAAAAATATATATATTTCAGGATGGTGGGAAGCATTTCATGTTTTCTTGATTTTGCCAACATTGCCATTGCCACTCTCTTCATGAGGACGGCAAAATAGGTACCTTTTGTAAAATATATCCAGGTAAATATTTACTCACATCTTCCATCAGCTTTCTCAATGTGACCACGGCAGAAGTATCGGAAACCCCCGAGGAGGAAGAGGATGGAACGCCGGCCTCCAGTTCCCCTACACTCTTGCTGAGCAGTTCAATACCCTACAAAACCAACATTTCAAATACTTAGTAAGGATGAATCATGCCGCAAAAGATAAAAATAAAGGAGAGAAGTGCAGAATATTTAGGAAAACAACGAGTCGAGAATTAAAGTTAAGTCTCAGTGTCGTAGTAGAATGGCCTTTATAAACAAAAAAAAACATTAATACGGCAACCTACAATAAAAAATATAATTATATTATATAATTTAAAATGATTCTCTCGGCACTGGACATCACCCCAGTGAACACAATCTTCAATTAAAAAAAACAAATACAAAAATTGTAAAATGATAAATAAATGAATCACATAACACATTTCTAGCAATTTAAAAAATTATAACTATTATGAATTGTAAGCTAAAATATAATAAAGTAGGATTTTGCTTTTTGATTCAGGGAGGTCCTACACCAGTTGGAGATGACAGGAAAAACGACGTTATGTTTCTTTATGTATTTATTACATGTTGAATCAAATACAGAATTTTGTAATGAAACATGAGAGTAACGGAGATAACTGAATTGAACTAAGCTACTTCATGTCTGAACTGAACTCCCCTGATGGTAGCTAAGGCTGCTACTGCTTTTATAGTAGTTGCATATGGTGTTTTTTTTACTCCCGAATGGGGAATTAAGGTCATCTTCTGTTTCCCTTAGGGTCTGGACACATCACCATGGCGCTTAATAACAAGAATACGTCTTTTGCGGTTCATATCTAGACAAAAACTGCAAGTTTGAGTATGAACTGTAATACAAATATTTTGAGAAACATATACTGCCGAGCGGATGCGCCGTGAGCCGGCGCGACGCCGTGGTGATGTGTCCAGACCCTTACTGTCAGCTTTTTGACATCCATGCTAGGTAATAAGTTTTTTGGATGTTTTGATTATTTCCAAAGAGAGATTGAGATTCTCTCTTGAACAGCGAGGAGAATCTTAAGACATTAAATAAAATATCAATGTGACATTCTATTCTTGAACATTTGACTCAAGAGAGAGAAAAGGAGGAAAAGCTCTAATATAATGGCCATAGTATAAGTGGTTTCTCTTACTGTATAGCCGAGGGACCGCTGAAGGATTAAAGCTGATTCACTAGAATCTGTGTTGCTGATACATACCTCTCTATGAACAGAGAACTTCTCTTGCACGACCTTGTCAGCTTTCGTGGCATTCAGGATGATTTCACGGTACTTGGAGATGTTGGCGTGGAACATCTGTGTCAGCTTGTCGGAAGGAGTTCTGGTCCATCGTTCTGTGAACTGGGACCGCAGCTGACTGTCTGACTGCTGCTCCTCTTGCAGCATTCGTTCTGCCTGAAGACAAAATGAAAATAAAATTGTACACTATATTAAAATTAACTTCACTTAATAAGAGACTAATAAGCATTCACTTGTAAGTATTTTTTTTTTTCAATATTAGTTAGTCACAATTAGTTTTTAGAAAGTTCTATAAAAAAACAAAGTTGATACCTGATCGAGTCATAAAAAGTTTATTAATTGCTTTTTAACTAAAAATGTCACATTGCCATCAAGGAGAAAATATTTTGATAACTGCTAAGCAGTTTAAAATATTTATGCTGGTACACACTTATGGTTCTATCCTAGACAATTTGCCCCAAGTAAAAAAAAGATAACGGAATTTTAAACAATCAAACTTCTTACCAAGCGATATTATATAGCCTCTTCTTAATATGCATTTTTTTACTTACACACCGACACACACATAAACACAAATGTCGCATACACGTAATAGGTTTTTAAAAAAAATGTTACGTTACGTTTTAAAATTATTTTTATTTTTAAACAAAGAAAAAATTACGATCCTAATGGTACTATTTTTTTTGTGCGATGCGGTTAATTTTTCTACAAATGTTTAAAATATGTACATTCTGATTTATCCAAAAACGAAACTTTCACACCCTGTAGGACAAACAGAACATATGATGTTTTCGCACCATACTTGAGCTGTTTTGTATGAGATTATTTTTAAACCTGAAAATTATAAATGAAAACTTTTTTATACATCAACGGTTATATCATTAGATTCGTAAAAATCTGCTTTAAATATTTAATGTACATATTTTCAATGTTATTCTCGATTTGTAAAAATAACCAATGTAAAATGTTAACTCACTCCTATATTATGTAAGATTAGATCAACAGTAGACTTTTTTGATTGCCTCTAGTATTGTTAACATATTTCTACTTATTGTTGTGTAAAAGCTGTAAAAATCCGTAAAAAAATAATTTTAAAAATTGTGTTTTATAAAAGGCTAGCGGACCCGACAGACGTTGTCCTGCCCGAACGTTGGCAAAAGACTTTTCATTGATAAGTAGGTACCTAGGAACTTGTTTGTGATTAAATTCCAAAACTAAAAATTGTTAATATTCAAATATTGAATTTAAGTAGGTACCTTTTTATAGTTGAATTCCAAAACATAAAATAAATATTTTTTCAAATATGGCATTCTTTTTGCAAAGTCGAACTCCAGTCTTCTCATTAACAGAGGGGTGTACTTATATAGGAATACAATTTCAAAAAATGTATTGAATTTAATATTGTTTAAGTATTACTAAAAATCCAATAAAAATGAATAAATGGGTAGAAATTATAAGAAATTTAAGAAAAGAATCTGATTGAGATCCACAAAAAAACAACATCTTTCCATTTTTTTGTAAATGTATTCTACTCAAATGCAACCCTGATAGATCGATAAATAAAACATTTATGCTCTTTACTTCTTTTTTTACATATTAGATGGAAGATTTTAATATCTACGAACACGCACAGCACAAAGTTCTATGTTTCTCTGAAAACCGCACGTAAATCAGGAGGAGTTCGGTGACATCACACGTACAGAGAAATTGTATATATATAAAGATAACAAATGGCATTCTAATGTCCATATTTAGAGACAAGCTTTAAGCTGAGCAAAGTACATTTTACTGTTTTCACCTTCAAGTTATTCTCAATAAAATTAGAATGTACTTTCCTAACTGTGAATTTTGTCTCTGAATACAGCCATAAATTGGTTTCTAGTCGAGTGTCAAAAACAACCTGGGCCCGCAGTACAATGGGAAGTTAACATTTATCTTCAATTTTATCTACAAGGCAAAAGTAAGTTTTCCATATGAAAAATAGAATATGTACACAATTTTTTTTCTGAACATGACTAATTATAGGTTAGCAATGAAGGAATTTTCATATGAATATATAATATATTTCGGTGCATAAATATAAATTTAACTTTGTACTGTCACAATATGTACCGATGAAGACAGCGTTTGTAAACCCGGCCTTGGAATCAACCACTGGTGTATATTCAAAATGTGTGCTTTTGCAAATCTGAGCTTAGATTTACCTCATCCAGGATATCCCTGTTTCTCTGCAGAAGCTCAGGAAGCTCTCTCATAAGGTTCTGTAGCTCCTGAACTCCACCAGAACCCTTCACCGCTTGTGCTTTGTCCAGGATGGACTGTGGTAATTCACTTCCAGAAGTCTGCTCGATGGAAGCGGGCAGATTTAGAGAAGCCAGAATACTGAAATTAAACTGTTTTGCTAATATTCCTTTTATACAATGCAGTACATATTGATATTCTTTTTAAATTCAAATATTCTCACAATACATCTTATTACATTTGAAAAATATGAATTTAAACAATGAGTGGATAAAGCCAAGGAACCAAAATGCTTGAGAAAATTGTAAATGCAAAAGAGGAAAGGCCGTGGCTGAGGATTTTTTTAGAAAGAGTATCAGAATGAAATTTTCTGTCAGTACCTTTTGCATTTTTCAAAAATACTTATCATATTTGCATACCGTGCGTCCAAAGACGGGAGATAAAACTGGGCACTTTTAAGGGTTTTTGGATAGTCCTAGTTCCCATAATAAACGATTTATTAAAAAAAAGAAATGGTAGGGACTAGCCAATGGCAAATTTCTAAAGAGTGTAAAAATTAACTGCTCTAATGCCATGATCCAGGGAAACAATACGGGACCATGTTTGTATGAATAAAAGCCAGACAGCGTTTTCTCTTATAAACATATGTTCAAATTGCATACCCTGTTCGAATCTGTCTCTATCAAAACTTATTTCCAATTTTACGATTAAAATAAAGAAAAATTTTGGGTTATAATAAGAACGCAAATGCTTCCTTTTATTTAAAAAAAAAACTTTAAAAAACACTATCAAAATAAATTTGATGTATTTATTTATTACAAAGGTCATAAAATAGTAACGTATCCTGAACTCCATGAGACATAAGGGTATAATATATATTCATAAAGGTTTCGTCTACTGGCTGAGGATAAATTATTAGCAGCGAAAAGAAAAATTCTAAGAGATAAAATGGATTTTTACTTTAAATTCTATGATTATTTAATATACATACCTGTTGAGTGTTTGGGTACTCTCCCTTAGCTTATTAATCTCCATGTTGACAATTTCATTTTTCCTTACATCGTATGCCGCCATAGCCTGATGAACTGGTACTGGCACCATATTTGCAAACAGATCTGGAAGTAAAATATACCCGATGTAATTTTTAAATCAATCACTAAGTAAAACTCAAATACCCCCTCCCCTTTCTTGCAATTCTTCACCTGTAAATTTAGTGCTCCATTTTTCTGGGATGGGAGCGGCTTTAGCAAGGAGGACTTTTCCGATTGGCTCTAGTTGTGCGACATCGGGAATTCTCTCGTGATATATAAAGTCATTGTCTTTTTTAACCTCATTGTAATTCCTTTGGGCTTTATTTAACACTTCCTGGAAGTAGTTGGACCGCCCTGACTTGGTCTGCGCAGATTTAATCTGCTCTATAGCTTCCTGAAAATAATCATAAATTAGCATATTGTTGAATAAATAAATGAATTATGAACAGAGCGGCATAGTGAGATTATTTGAAAGAAAAATAACCTGAAGTCTGCTTATCTCTTCTCCGATGGCTTTGTTAGTTTTACAAACTAGTCCCTGGTGGTACTGCGCAACACCTTGATATGCTGCCTGTTTGGAGGCAAACTGAAAGCAAGAAAATAATTCATTTCCTTCTGCATAAACCAATAAAATGGTAAAATGGATTTACTATTGGCTATTTTGTTTTAATCGATAGCAACACTCGTACTTAACCTTCCTCCTCTTCCACTTGTACTACCATTTAGTAAAGTAAAATTAAAGTGTAAACAAAATTTATTTCATTATTAGGAGTTGGAAACATATAATTTGAATTGCAGTTATTTCTTATGGGAAAAATTGTTTCTATATTTGTTACAACCCCAGGAACAAATAAATGACTAATATAGTGGCTCCACCGCATATGGAACATGTAGTACACGTATACAGTAGAGTAGATTGTCAAATATTATACTAAATAGAGATCTGTAGTGAATAAAATAATTTATCGATCATTCTATTGACATTCTATTAAGGGGAAAACTTACTGTTCTATTATTCAAGTAATAATTGTCAAATCAACTTACGCAGGTAAGCCATTCTTTCTCCGTGATGGGCCTCAAGCTTTCTTTCTGGAATGTGCGAGTCAGTTCTGTGTACATTTCCTGGCACTGCATGGCTAATTTTGCTACTATGGCATCTTTCATCTCGTCTGAAAATAAGCGCTTATATTGTACTTGGTATCTAATACATTGAAATATTCAACAATGTTTTAAGTACGTCCAAATGCTGGCATACAGGCTGGATTTCCTCCCTAGGCAGTTATTCATATTTGAATTGTCATAAATTGAAATGTTGAAATATTAATTATTTTCTGTTGATTTGAATAAGTTTAGATAATTCATGTTTTTGTTAGATATTTTGATGCAAAATACCAAACTTTGGCAAACAAGCACTCTCACCTAAGTAAGCATCTTTAATCCTCGAGACTTAAGGGAAATCAGAAAAAAAAATATTTTCTTTATAAATAATAACGATGGTAAACAAAAAAATAATTTTTCTTCTACTATTTACAAAATTAATAAACCATTATTACCTAAAAAATTCTTAAATTTAATTCTTTAAAAAAAATATATATTATGAAAGTCAATTTCATGATTTGGCTTTCATAGGTTCATCTACTTAAATACTTTCTAAGAATGTTATTTCTTTAAATAAAACTCGTTAATAAACGTGAAAAAGTTGTAAAACTGGACGATATTTTGAGTAGTTCATACTCGAGGATTTTTGACAGAAACAATAACTATTAGAATCTGCCAAAATAATGGTAAGTGTTGTTTTTGTGGCTAAAGAATACACTAGATAATTGTTTTAAATTATTGCCAGCTAAAAAAAAACATTTTCAGTCTTAAAAAAAAATTAAAACAAAAGTCCACATAATATGTGTACCCAGGGACACTAGAGGTTATGACTAATGAATTGTTTACATATATTTTGACAAAAATACAACTTTTTTTAAAGTTTGAGAAGATAATAACTTCAGATAAGTGAGGAACAGGTGTTTAGTAAAACCTAGTTTTCTTTTATATAAAGAAAGTTTTCACTTCGACATTATTAGTTAAAAGGTGAAGAGAAAACAAATACTTCAACTGGCGGGTATCATCAGGTACAGACAGAGTATAAAGAAAGGGTTAGAAAAATCCATTGAAAAAAACTCACCATGGATGGCTTTTAGGACATAAATTTCTTGTGCCTGAGCAAGCATGAGTTGTCCCAGTGCAGCGAGAGTCTCGGTGTTGAGGTCAGGAGTGGTCTCCTGGTGCACTGCCAGGACGACATTAGCCTTCAGGTAGTTAAAGATACTTGCGGCTTGCTATTAACATAAATAACATTTATTCATAATATTTGTTACTAGTAACACCAAGCACAGACTCAGTGACTACTCTCGGGTAAAAATCTCAAATAAAAAGAAAACTGGTGGAAATTTTTGCCCCCTTTGAAACATCTAAAGTTAATTATTAAATACTCGAGTGATGGTACCTGAAAGAGCTTGGCAGATAGTTTAAGGCCGTCGTCAGAGTCGGGCGACTGAGCGGCAGCTACAGCACTCTGAAGGGCGGCCATGTTGAACATCACACAAACCTTCTCGTAACTTAGTGAGCAAATGGCTGCAAAATTGTTAACAATTAACAAACATGTTTTCACTGGAAATTTCAAATGGCGTAAGGCACTTTTCAATCCGCAGATTTAAACAACAACCCGATTCAAATACATATTTTTTAAATTGGACAGTAATTTTAATTTCTCATAATATTATTTACTTGCTTGTTCAAGGAAGGTTAGTATATTTATGTACATGCAACAATAATAAATTAAGGTAAACATTTAGCTTCTTTAAAGACCCCATTAAAATTTGTGATATAAGATAAAATAATATTTATTTATTTACATCACTGGGGTTATCTGTGCCGTGGACACTTGACAATATACAAAGAAGGCTTAATATACAGAGATAAATTACAAAATGTTAGGACAGTTTTAAACACTATGTAATTATGTTTATATTTGTAACTGTATAATCATTTCCATATCCACATCAAGTGGTTCATAGGGCACTGCGTTGGCACTTCAGTAGGGAAGTTCAGTACTACGGAGGATACAAAAAAATGTTTTCTTAAATGCGGTAAAAATTAAAGCATTTAATTGTACCGCGAAGTTTCTCAAAAATGTGTAAAAGCACGTTTTGATAAAAAGGGACTACTTTAATAGGTAATAGGTTCTGGTCAACAGCTGTTTAGAATAGCCAATCAGTTATGTGTTGTGACAGAATTCCGGTTTACGGGAAGCCTAGTTTAGCGTGTTTTCATACGTACAGGGTTTACTTTAATGTCAGTTCAACTTACCGACAGCAACTTATGACGTCACGGGTGGAGTAATTTAAAAAAAAATAAAATCGTTAAAAAATCATAGCACCGATAACACAATACAAAAAAAAATATTTTGGCTTAGTTTGATATGTTGATCACCTGTTACCCGCATGCGGTAAGATGATCAGTCTCACGCTTCAGTTGCCAGTCCAGGGACAATGAAATGTCAAACCACATTTTAAATGAATATTTTATTTGACCCTGTTATGAATCAAACCCGGAACGGTACGGTTGGTGATAATTTATAAACTAATCATTTGAAAAACGTCAAATACTTTCTGTATTTTTTGTACGTTGACGCAATATTTTATAGTCTATTGAGTATTGTTTGAAAGGTTAAAGGTTAAACAGAGTTTAACAATCCCATTTACTTTATGTTCAGAGAAAAAAAATATATTAAAACAATAACAAGAGTGAAAAAGAATGTCGAAAAATAGTAAATTATCTCACTTAGGCTCATCCTTCCTCCAAAAATAGATCCCTTATCGAAAGCATCCTTCCATTTAAACGGGATTTGTACTTCCTGGGGGGGAATTTTACATTCCAGGGCGGATAGTTCATCGCAATAGCTGGAATTTAAAAATGCAACATATAGAAAGTATTGAAATCAATCTCCTGACACGCGAATATGTCTCATGTCATCCGTCACAAAGGCTATTGACATGCGTCAGACATTGAAAATAATTTACACAACAAACAACATGACCTTGGAAAACAAACCCACACCCAAAGAAAATGAAATCAAATGAAGAAAGCAAAACAAATAAGGGTGTGTAGATACAACTAAATTGAGAAAATTAATCAAGGAACGGTGACTCACAGACAATAAAGGCGATTAATACCTGTAAATAACCTCTAAAGAGGTCTCGTACTTGTCGAATACCTTCCAAATGGCATTATTACGGAGTTTGCTGAGCTCAATTAATGCTTCACTATAATCTTCAGGCTTATCTGAAGTGCTGTAGGTAGACTGGATGAGATTTTTCAGTGGTTTTATGATATCTACATCCGAAGGTTTTTTGAGCGGAACAGATATCAAGTCGGCCATGTCTTGCATTTTTGTAACTGTCAATTTGTCAGCAGACAGCCGGTTTTATTGTCGGTATAGTAGAAATCTACCAAGAAACTATTGTCGGTAAGCGGGATATTAGAAAAAAATCGGTTAACTCGTTTTTACTATTTTTTGTCTATAACTTTATTTTTTTAATAACAATAAATTAAAAATCTTCTGCCTAATCTTATGTTACATCGAATGTAATTACCTTTTACTAACTTAATAGCAATAATGGAACAAAAATCAAATCAGACGCACAAACAAACAAACAAATATTATAGCATGAGGTGCGCGACCTGGGTATCGTTTTTGATCAAAAAATATCCTTTATTAGGCATATAAATAATATAACTAGTAAATCTCTAAAAATGTTAGGCTTCATGTTACGTGTGACTAAGGAATTCAAAAACATAGGCACTTAGAAGTTGATGTATACTTCATTAGTGAGAAGCCAGTTAGAGTATAAGCCCAGTATAAGTTAGAGAATTCTTGAAAGAGTCAAAAAAAAATTCTTACGGTACATAAATTTTAAACATAGAATCAGTCATGGTTTTTTACTAAAAACATTAAATTTGTTAAAACTTAACGATGGAAGAACAATTATGGACCTTATAAATTTATTCAAAATTGTAAGTTCAATATGGGATTGCCCTGAACTATTATCTCTCATCAAGTTCAGGGTGCCTGGAAGAATGACTAGACAGGTGCCACCGTTTTGTAGCAACAATAGGGAAATATCACGTTTTTTTTTTTTTACAATTATGAATACATAAGGGTATATGAAATACTGTAAATTTAAAAAAAAAAATTTTTTGCGCTTATTAGTAGCAAAAAAAGTAGTTTTAAATTCATCATTTTGAATTCCCGCGAAAACACTTCATTACATAGGCCACGCCCCTCATACGTCACAAGCCGCTATTGAGTTTGATGTTGTGTCATTTCGTACGGAGAGACCGTTGTGTTTTATTTCATCCGAGTTTATTTACATACATTAGTGATTTTACAACTATTTTTTGTGCATTATGTCTGGAATAAAGCACTATAAATGCTGTATCGTACCCAGATGCAGGAATACTACGAAGACAACGCCAGAAAAATTGTTTTTATATGTGCCCAAAGATGCATCAATTCGAAGAAAATGGTGCCTCGCTATGAAGAGAGATATAAAGAAAAATAGGAAGTTTACTTCCAAATCCACTATCTATTGTTGTGAAGATCACTTTAATGTAAGTATTATTTAAAGTATTAATATGTTTTTATACGTATTTAGTTTGTCATTCATTACGGACATTCTGACATTTCGTATAACCTGAAATTAATTTTTTCGACACACTATCGATATATTATACATTTTTACGTTCATAGCGAGTATTTTTGTTTATCCAATGAGTCTCGGATCATTTCTGTATTGTAATGATATTTTTTTCAAGTGTATAAATAACATATTGCTATTTACATAAGGTTTTCTATTTGTTACAGTTGGAAGATGATTTGGAGAATTACATGAGGTATAAAATGATGGGAGGCAAGATTTTACTTAAAAAAAACGTTATTCCACGCATCTTCGATTGCCAGAAAGCCTTTAAAATGTCCCGAAAAACTGGTGAGAGAAGAAATCGTATAAAAAAAATTGAAGAAATTCTTCAATCCTCGACTTTGATTCAACACTCTACGTCGACTGCGCCTTCAACTTCAAATCAACCCTCCACTTCGACTGCACCTTTATCTTCAAATCAACCCTCCACTTCGACTGCACTTTTGACTTCAAATCAACTCTCTACTTCGACTGCACCTTTTACTTCAGATCGACCTTCAACTTCGACTCAACCCTCGACTTGGACTTCAAAGTGTAATCAAAATTGTGAAAAGGCTATCCAAGTTAGCATAAAGGCTAAATACAGGAGCAAAGAATGCAATGTATCTATAGGAGTACAGAAGAATGACTTCAAGGATATTGGGTCTTCTCCTATAAAGTTTCCACCAGTTAATCTTATTCATTCAGAAGAAACAGCATTGTCAGAGGCCATGACAACTGAAAATTCAGATTCTTCTTCTGACCATAGCACTGCAAGTAGTAGCCACTCGGAGTATAATGACATTGAAGTGGATAATGACTTGCTAGGAAAAAATATTCGAACCTGCTTTTTATTGACTATAGAAAGATTGCCTCAGCTGTATTTGGGAATACCTCAAAAAATGTATCATGTTATAGCACATTTATGCAGCCATTCTCAAGCTCCTAATTTGCATATATTAATTTCACTAAAAAAGATTAGGCTTGATTTTTCTTATAAATTACTTGGAGCACATTTTGGCTTATCACCTGCTACTGTTGGTAGAATTTTTAACAAAACTGTGCCTGTATTAGCTAAGTATTTAAACGAATTGATAATTTGGCCATCTGCGCGTAATATTAGGTGACGGCTACCAATATCATTTATTGCAAGATATTCAATGGTAAAATCCATTATTGACTGTCTCGAAATACAAATTGAAAGACCTTCAAATCCGTTGCATCAATCTCTCACATGGTCTGATTACAAAGGGTGCAATACACTGAAATACTTAATTTCATGCACACCAGATGGTATGGTTAATTTTATATCAGTTGGATATGGAGGACGTGCCACTGATTCAACCATTGCAGAAAATTGTGGTTTTTTTAATTTCCTCAAACCGGGAATGTCTGTAATGGCGGACAGAGGTTTTAAAAATATTGCACATCAGTTGCAACAGCAGGGTTGTGAAATTGTACGCCCACCAAGTGTTTATGCCAATGTAAATTGTACACCACAAGAGGTGAAACAATCTAAAAGAATTGCCGCTCTGCGGATACATGTGGAACGTGTAATTAGTAGAATCAGAGAGTTCCATATGCTTAAAATGCATGCCACCGTCGACCACAACCTTATTCAAATACTGGATTGTATCATAGTTATTGTTTGCGGATTAATAAATCTGAGGGATACTTTGATCAAAATTTAAGTGACGAATAAGACCTTATCCTCCGGTGAACCTTACTTGGACCGCTGCCTCTCGACCAGTAGTTCTTTGTTATTGTATTTAAATATCACGTTTATTTGTAACAGCTCGTCAAACTATTATTGATAATTATTGCAATTCTTATTAATATTGATAATTTTACATAAACTAAAAACTTATATCTCTTAACTGCAATTATCATTGTTATTTATGGACTTTTCTTTATTCTCATTTTATATCTTACTTCTCTTATCAATATAAAAAATCTCACCATGTATGTATGCGTTATGTTTTAAATTTGTATCCTTCTACTTTTCTTTTGAAACTGTTTTAGCATCTAGTTTATTTTATTTACTTTCATAATATTTCATTTACTTTTTACTTATAGGTTTATATCACATATATTATAATTTTCTAGTTCCATTTTCTGATACTTGTTTATTTGTATTACCTTATAATTGTTTTTATTTACTGATATACTCAATTAATCTTATCACATTTAAGTATCGGCAAACACGGATTTCTTTTTTTTTTGTTTTGTTTTCGTGATAATACGCTTGCTTGATTATTTCATTCACTCACAATTTTTCTTTCTGGCTTACCGAAACACTTGATAAAGTAAATATACTGTGATTGCTGTACAGAATTCATTTTATTATTTTATATCTTTGTATTTTTTGTTTACATATTTACTGTTTTTTTTTGTGTTTACCTTCATTCTTTTTTAAAAATTTCAAATATTTTCTACTTTCACATTTTTTTTTCTATACGTTTACCTATTTGTGTTTTATTTTTAAGTACGTTAGCATGTATGTTTTTTGTAAATGCCCCTTGGTAGTAAAAAACAAAACAAAAAACAGTATGTAATACATATTATGACCATATCATATTCTTGAAATAAAAAAATGATATCCAAATTGATTTTTTTTTAAATAATAAATAAAAATGGTGTATTGGTTAACCACTACAAGCAAATTTTACACATTTGTTGCCATGGAGTTCAATCAAATGGAACATGCTCAGATATTTTGCAAGGTGGCAACCTCCACCGCAGCTGATAGAAAACTAAAAAAAAGCAGCAAGAAATAGTAAACTAACAAGCAAAACAATAAGTATGCAAGTAAAAGAGAAATGAAATAAATAGTCAAAAATCAATTTAAATGCTGACAAAATCAGCTTTTATTTGTTCTATAAAAAAGGTACATTCTTACAAATAATCAAAATATATAAAAAAGATGAAACATTGGGTGCATTGACAATTTAAAAAAATAAATTATTTGGAAAACGGAACAGTCCTACTTATGTATTTATAGCTCATAACATCATATTAATTGCATGGACTTTGAACCAATAACAGGTTCCGTAAATTGTACAGTTAGTAAAGAAATATTATACATATAAAAATAACAGGTAACAAAAAAATAAAACAGAAAAATGCTATTTACAAATGGGACATGATTAGGATGGGATGCATGAAGAAATGATAAGAAGGGGAGGGGAGAGTTAAAAAATATACATATTTATTATTATAGCATCCATCAAGCTAGATAATGAATTTTAAATGCGGACAGAGTGAATGTGTGAATTTTAATGCTGACAGAATGATATTTGTATAGCCTACATCTTTAAATTTGGTATTGTATACTGAACAAGGCATATGGAAAAAAGCATTTTTAACATGTGTTTTACTTATTGGTACATTAAACAGTACCAATAAGGGTATAAATAATTACTAACATAACAATAAATTATAACTGAAACTTCAATTTGTCGAATATGGCTTCGGACCAAAAAGTTAAAGCATTAGCTAATAAATCTTCACACAATTTCTCATCATAATTCACAAAGCATTGTGTGGTTTGTTTTGTGGTCTCGAAGTCTGGACTAGCCACACAATAAAGCCCCCTTTTTTTTTTTGAGAGATGCATTTGTATTTGCATTTGTGCCATGAATTTGGGGCTCGGTTCATTACCTGTAAAATATTTATTTGCAGATGATTTCTTGGTTGGGCATTTTATTTCAACTATATAGTCGTCACATACAGCATCGGGAGAAGCTCCAAAAACAGGATATTCAGCTAAAATTATGAACCCACATTTTCTTAGTTTCTTATTTGTTTTCTTTAATTCTTGGAAAACATCTTGTTCTAAATGTCGACCTCGTTTCATCCCTTCAGTCTCTACAATTTTAGCACCTAAAATGTTTTCAACCAACGAACCATCAATCATTTTGCAATGTGCAGCTTCATACATTTTGGATGCTGTAATACGTCCAAAGCGTAATTTATGCCACAGCGCGCAGTTGGATTGTTTATATGTGATTTTTTCAGCATTCTTGCAAGATGACGTGTTTATATTATTCTTGCAATAATTTATGAATTGTTCAGCTGTAGATCCAATTTTCCTATATGAGAAATCATCCATCAAATGCATTATTGTTAACTTTTCAACACCTTTTGGTTCATTAAAATAACCCATCAAAATGACATCCCTTGTCTCAGGGTTCACAGTGTTTTTCACTAAATTGAAAAGAAATGAACCATCACCTTTTTCGATTACAATAGGATTTTTGGTACTTAATTCTTGAGCGGTAATAAATTTAACGGAAGATCCAATCTCAGCCATCTTTGAGCGCTTCCAGTAGCACTCGGTTGATGTTGTAGATGGTTCCTCACTTCGACGATGAAGCCATGACAAAATAACAACGGCGTGCTTGCAACCTCCTGAAAATAAATGAGTATTTTTACTTACTTTTAAATAACTGGTCCTACCATTTAAATATGATGTTGGACTTAAATTCTATGGATTACATGAACATGTTTTATTCTTTTCACTCAAGTCATGAGAAAGGTTCAGGTAAAAATCTTTTAACTCCTTTTTAAAAGATGGTATGCAATTTAAAAACTGTAAAAAGCGTCAAATACGGTTGATTTCAATAAAGGACTATTTGTGTCTATTTTACACCTTTCTTTTCTTCATATTATGAAATATTAATCTGGGATAAGTTAATCTGATGGACAAAATACTTGTTTATACCAAAAAGTTTTAGTTGTCCATTGAAAATATAATAGATATTTCTGAGTATGTTTTATGACAGGTCAAACATTGAAAATAATATAATAAAATGGTTTTATTCTTGTTTTCTCTAAACAAAGTACAAGTCAGATAATGTACTTTTAGAAACACCAATAAGTCACATTGCTACTAACCTTGAGCTGCTGGACAATCTTCACATACACAGGACTCCACTATTTCCTCCCTTTCATTACATACCAAAGTAACGGAATATGCTTTTTGGCGTACTTTATGCTCCGGTGTGACACGTGCTTTTACAAAACACAACGCTCCAATTCGTTTAACTTGCACGTAGCCAATTGCATTATCGCCATAATTTTCCCTGGACGACCTGTGTAAAAAAAATATATAACCGTCAGTATCTATCTAGTGATTCAAATAAAATATTTATGTCTTGAACATAACATTTATCTGATGCCAAGTACATTAATGCTAATAATAAGTATAGATTTAAAAAGCAAATCATACATTTTAGAAAGAACACGGATTATAAATGTACACATACAATAGTATAAACTTCGTTCTTAACCTTCGGGAACGAAAAATTAGGTTATGATACTGACTTGTCAAGTAATATTTCAATCAATATTTTACATAATGAATGATACACATCGATATTACTTTGTCATCATTGTTAACTATTTATATACTTTCATTTTAAGTGTAGGATGTTTAATATATCAACAATTTATAATGCCAACTGGTTTTCTAATCCAAAACACAAAACGAGGTTAGAATGACACTTGTATTCGGGGAATGTTTAATATAATATTTAAATGATTCATGACAAACATCAACACATATAATTGAAAAATACATTAAAATCTATAAATATTTATAATAATTACTTACCTAGCAGCCTTTATTCCTCGGATTTCAGCACTAATATACTGCATATTAGTAGAAAAAAAAGACGCCAACATTATAGCATCTACTTTCGGCAAATTATCGGATTGAGCTTTTGAAAATCCGTCTTCCATTATTTTAATTTACTTCTATATCACTCTAGATTAATTATAATTTACAAAAATAACTTAATATATAACTCACAACGTCAGAATCGTATATAAAAAACACGCAACTTAACCAGCCCGTACAAACAGTTCGACTAAATGACGAACATCATAGACGATAGCGGGTTGTGACGTCACCACCGTCACGACCAATCATATCGCGTTCTTATAAAGGCGTGTTTTTTAACATTTTTATTTTAAAAATTAAGAATGAAAACATTATTCTACAATATCCATATTGATTTTCAAAATACAATTATTTTTTCTTAATCCATTACACATATTTTTATCGGTATTCGTAGTATGTGATATTTCCCTATTCGCGGACAGTGTATACTTGTAATGCCGTATTTAATAGACTTCATGAACTCGGCAATAGTTATTCCCACGTATCTGATATATTTAGTGTAGGGTATTTATTGTTCCCATAGAACAAACCTTTTGAACTTTTTCAAAGATGGTGAATGGTAATTATATTTATTTATTCATGCATTTCATAATATATACAGTTTTTTGTTCACTTTGCCTGGCTGTGTGAAACAGTACTTATGATTTTCTTGTTGTTTTACTGTAGAATGTTTTATTATTTAAACTTTCTATTGAATATGCTGTATAATTTTTAGGTTCATTTTTTAAATATAAATCTTGTATAATTTTTGGTTTAATTTTTTTTTAATAAATCTTGGGTATAAGGAAATTCATGTTTTAAAAAAAAAATATATTAAGCCAAATATGTTAATATTACAAATGTTTGTAAAAGGCAGATTTGCCGTTTATGTTTATAAAATAAATAAATCATGAGGAGTTTTAGAAAAATATAAATCACACAATAATTTATTATTTTATTTAAAATATTTATTACTTTTGGTTATACTAAGCTACCATATTATCATAAAATAACTTAAATGGGTTGTTCGACATGAAACCGGTGGAATTAATAATGGTTTTAAAAATGACGTCAAATACAGCTAATTTTATGATATCAAAATTGTCATCAAATGTGAATTGAATTGCACTACATACTACATACATACATACATTATACTTTAAATGCCGATAGAGACTGATCGATGTGATTTTTTGCATGGGGTAGCCGGAGAGCTAAAAAGTGTCATAGGCTACTTTTCATCCCAAAAAATATCGCTCCCTCGGGAAAATTCTTAGTAGAAATATAAATTCTCCTTTCGCGTCTCAACGGAGCGGTCAATTAACGTGATTTTTTGCATTGGAATATTTGGAAAGCTGACAAGTGTCACAAGCTACTTTTCATCCCGAAAAATATCACCCGCTCGGGAACACTCTTAGTGGAAATATGAATCAATATTGAAACAGAATAACGATGCTACGTCGCCACAGACCAACGGATCCTCCTTTTTTTGCATAGCGATAGTTGGAGGACCAGCAATCGATCAGGCTACTTTTTATCCTAAAAAAATTATCATTCCACCAGGAATTTTTTTATTGTTAAACGACAAAACTAATTAATTAACTATTTTTTCCCTAAAATACTACGCGAGGACGCGAGCAAAGCTGCGGATAAAAACTTATACGCATAAGAATAGTCTTAATTCTATTAATATACGCTTTGTCGCTATGAATAATCGAAATACATACATTTAGTTTTACATAAAAATATCAATTACTTGAAAAAAATCAATCCATTTGAGTAGGTACCTACCTACGACCTACCTATTGTTTTTAGGTAAAAGTAAAAAAGGGCGCTTTGCAAAGGGATAATATTATGAATATTGATTTTAATTTGACTTAAAATAAAACAATTTATTTTGTACCTATCTAAGTCACATTTCCTTAAAATAATGCAATAAATATTACGTAAGCACTGATAAGTACCCATGATGCATATTATGTACCTATTTAAAACCGTATTACTTATATTTTGTTTTTCTGGATTCATAATATATTTTTGACGTCTGGGTATTCGCACTGACAAAATTTTATGTGGGTAGTGTTAATGTGGCTTTAATATGTTTTAAGTTGTGAAATCTAAACTTTATAGTACAATGTAATAATTAAATTCATATTTTCAAAATTTTTCGTATAATTTCGAGTTTTGTGAAGTTTTGTGATAAAAAAATAACCGATTATGGATAAATTCTCTGTTACTGATTATAATCATATCGACAACAGGTAAGTGAACAACACATCACCTAACATCTAATCTTTTGTCGTACTGAGTACTGGTGGTTTAACTTAAGCTGGCGCGTTCAGTAAACTCACACTAACGAGACTAGACGAGACATAAAATGACTAGAAAATATAAAATTTCTAATGTAACCCTAACGGGTTTTTTAAAAATTGTAAATAAATAAAAAAATAAAAAACGCATTTTAAATCTACGGGATGTTGATTTTAAAACATGTTGTTTTAAATTTTAACCAAATGTGCTATCGTTTTTTAAATTCGGAGTTGGATTAGAGGGAGGTGTAAATGAAAAAAAAAACAATGCGTTAAGAAAATGTAATATTCATTTACTAAAATACTTTGTTTCATTATTTTATATTTTTCAAATTACTTTTTTTAATGTTGCAACTTACTAATTTTAGTCCTTCCAAGAACAAGAAATGTATTTTTTTATTTTTAAAATCAGTATTCTGTACATTAAAAATGTTTTTGTGTAAGTTTTGTGAAAGCGCCATCACTGAATTAAGCTCGGGTTTCCTAGGACAGCGGTGCCCGTATTTTAACGGCCGTAGTGAACATTAATGCGGTTGACAGCCGTCGTAACGGTGGCTAGAGAGTGGTTTCCTATAAAAATGGTGTTGATAACACCGTTAAGAAATAAAACCACTCTCTAGTCACCACTACGACGGCTGTCCACCGCATCACCGTTCACTACGGCCGTTAAGATACGGGCACCGCTGTCCTAGGAAACCCTAGCTTTATCGACCTATTCACGATTCGATTAAATGAAAATACCTACATACTTTATACATAACCAGTGTTTTTAATCCATAACTTAATACTCGTACATATTACTATATTTTTACTATTAAGAATCGCAGCGAAAGCAGAAGCATCCAGTGTATATTGTTTTACCATATCATCAGCAACTAACAAAGCAATAGTTGTCTATGTCATACTCATAAGCGCGTCTGAGCGCGAGAGAGACAGAGATTATTTTCATAATGCGTATGCCGTGCGATGTCATACCATGGGCTTATTCACGGATACTAAACAATTCGTATGTGTAAGTATAGCGCACGCGCCAGCTCATAAAAATCCACCAGTACTTACACTTTCGCACAATAAAACTAGGTACCATGTTTTATTATTGAATAAATATGCAACTCTGGCCTTGCGTTTATCCCAATAGATTTTTCACATTACAACAGTTTTCACAAATGGTCATAGTATAAATTGTTTTCATAGTATTAAAATAGGATTGTTTAAAACCCCTTCCTAAAGGTAGGATCACATTGTTGTTGAGTAGTGTGTTGGGGAGGTATCTGGCGCGTATCGCTTCTATGGATATTGTATGGACAGAATTACATTGCTCTAGTGTGATGTGTCGTGGCGCCACGCCATTTTACCTTTATACTATTCAAATTTAAATTATTTATTCACAAAGTAACATAACAAAAAATATATATATATATATTAATTTATATGTGAACAATTTACAACAATAATATATAGCAATTTACAACAACAACACCCAGGCTGTTTTATTAGTCTCTTTAAGATACTTTTACTATCTCAACCAAGATCCAAGATAATATATTTTTTGAGAAATTTATAGGTTTGGTATATGGAGCCTAGGTATTAACGGACCAGTTTTTTACTTTACAAGTTTGAAACTTGTTTATACTCGTAGGTTACAAACTTTGGCTTGCCATAGGCATAAAATATCAAATCGGTTTTTTTCTTCTATTTTTAAATACGCTTCTTTACCATTAGATGCGGATAGGGGTACAAACACTGACATATGAATACATAGACGCGCCCTGTAGAGTGAACTATTTTTAAAAGTAATTATAATAATAAAACTAAAAACGTATTTTTATTATTATAATTAAAATGCAGTTTCACCAAGAAATGTCAGTGAAAAAACTAAATTTATTAAAAGTACTCACGCGAAAACATACTTACTGAGTTTGTTTGTTGCTGGGTAAATACCCAGGGCTGCATTCAACGATAATGCTCCTACTAAAAATTGTAGGATACTCATATTTGGTACTTAAAAGAGTTTGTATTTAAACGTTAACAATCAACATTCATTGATTTCAATGATACTATTATTTTGTATATTTGATTATTTATGGATCAAAATTTTTATAATTTGTATTTTAATATTTATATCTGATTATTTTTTTTATATTGTCTTTTTTGGAATTTTATTATTTATACTTTGTTTTTCTGGATTGTTATTCTATTACATTACATGTCATTATAATTTAATTTATTTATTTATTTACGGTTCCATGAACCTTTTACACAATCACAATAAAACCAGTGAAAAAAATACAACAAAAAATAGCATAATATTAAAAAAGAACAAAAACATCGAGAAAAGTATACAATGGTAAACAGTATTTACATATAAAAAAGAAATATTACATATGTTACAAATATAAATATTTACTTATATGAAAGGTGAATTAAAGAAAATAGTAGTTTTGAAAAAGTGGAAGAGCAGAAAAAAAAGAGAAAAAAAAGAAAAAGAAAGTGCTTTAAAAGGAAAGTTTACTTCATGGTTTATATAAATATTAATACTAAACAATAATATACACACAAGAGTAAAAAGTTAAAACAAAAGTGAAGAACAAATCATTATTTGAATTTTTAATTGTTAATTCTTCTTCAAAACACATCATCAGCGGCGTGGTACAAAATAAATCTAAATCATCACTATATTGATGTGCAAGTCGCGAATTCAATAAATAATTAGTACCATGATGATGAGTGTAAAAAAAAAAAATTGTCTTGTTGGTCTATGTGGAATACGAAAGTTTATTAAAGTTAACAGTTCTGGGCAATCTATTTTATTATTTAATAATTTATAAATAAACAAGAGGTAATTTTTTGTCCTCCTGCTTGACAGTAATGGTAAATTTAAATTAGTCATCAGGGATTTTTATTTTATATCTGACACAGGTAGACCTAATTTAAATTGAATGTATCTTAAAAACTTTAAAAATTTAATTATTTTTTCTATTTATTTTTTATAGTTAATTATTATGGCTTGACACGGACATAGCCTAAAAAGCCTTAACAAGTTCATTAATATTTAAACGAGTGTAATTTTGAATGAATAAATAAATCATGTTGATTTATTTTAGTTCAGATTATTAAAATATCAAAGTTATGACCCAATATTATAAAATTTTGAGTATCGTCCAAATGTTTGTAGACAGGCTGGTTTTTTTCCCTAGGGAGGTCAAGATTTAAATTGATTGCAACAGAGAGGGAATTTTTCTTTATGAATATGGAAATCTAGGTATGTACGGGACTTATGAACGGGCTGGCTTAAGTAGCCATTTTACACACTGCGTAACATTCACCATCCGGCCAAAATTTAGTTATAAAAATCTCACCCACATCAATAAAGGGTTCAGTTTTCAGTACTTTTACTTCATAAAAGTCATCAGATGGAAGAGGTGAAGAAATATGGATGTTTAAACAAAGGCAGAATGGTGTGTGTAAAGCGTGTAATGTGGCCACTTACGCCAGCCGATGACAGGGCATAAACAGGGCACTGTAAATGCCCAGACTTCCATAATCCCTTCTCAAAAATGTTTTCTCTCGCTGTTGCAATAAATGTAGGAATAATATTATAATATCGTTAATTCTATTTCTCAGGTGCAAGGGCCTATGGAGTATTGTCGAGGTCTACGTTCAAGGCGCGTAAAAGGAATGCAGTAGTGTGTTGTGACGCTGTCCAATTGAGTTTAGATAAAAAATGACTGGTCGATATTCACGATTGTATTATATTCTTGAATATCGAGGCGCTAACTTTTATTTAAAATCAACCGGGCAGGGTCAAAACACATAATCGCATTCCTTCCGTGCGCTTTGAACGTAGACCCCGTATACAGGTACCCGGTAGCGACGTGATAGAATATTAACATGCAAATATTTAAAAAATAACATTTCATTTTTCAATTTAGTTTTTTTTTTAATTTTTTTTTATTTTTTATTAATAAATTTCATAAAAGGTACATGTTTTTAAAAAAATTCTATGCATATCTACTTTTACACATCTAGTAAATGTTATCACAGTAACTCTCCAAAAAAAGAGACTAACTCTTGTGCTTGGAGAGTGACTTACACTGTTGCAGTTGTTAATTTATAAGAGTTTATATAATTTTAAATACGAGTACACGAGAAAAAAAAATAGGATATATAAAGAAAAAACATAAAACAATAATACGTTCATACAAATCAAAATTGAATGTAGTTTTTGAACGTGTTCAAAAAATCTCTTTAGATTTATTTTAAATTTATTTATTGACATATTATTTTGAATAGTTTTTAGTTCATTGGGAAGTTCATTCATTTAGTTATTTCTCATTGTTTTCAAGTAAACGGATAAAAAGCCTTAGGGGTTTTTTTCTTTTTTATGTTTCTGTATTTTGGAATATTAAAAAGGTACACTTGCTATCCATATTTCTTATGTTTTATTTTCTAATTATTAAGGTATATTATATATACATATATATATATATAAATATACTTTTTAAAAGGAATAACCCGCTAAGCCTCTATTTTGAGGCTTGTCAGCAGGTGGGATAGGAGGTGATGAAAAATACACAACACTCAGACCAATTGAGAAAAAATCTTTCTTGGATTTTTTTCTAGCAACTGGCGGGAATCGAACCCGCGACGCCAGTTTCACAGATAGCCGTCTAAGCAACTGCGCCACGGCGCCTGTCAAATTTATATTTATGGTTCAATTTTATTATTATAGGTACCTACCTAAATTTGCTGATTTATGATTCTTTTTCGTGTTTTGATATTATTATTATAATTCTTTAAGCATCATTTAATGAATAAAAAGCACATCTAAAAAAGAAAGTCCTGCCTAAACACAGGAATTTCCTAGCTAGTCGGGACCTGAAACAATGAACCTCTGTACATTTTAAAACTGTGAAATAAATCAATATTAATATTTAGTGATGCTTCGATGTCCTCAAATTTTCCCACCTGAGACATTGTTTGAATCTATGAAGGTACTGGACATTGGACATTAAAAAAAAAAGCCGTTGACACATTTTTGGTCAAGCTGTTACAACAGGAGATTCCAGCAAAATGCTCGTACGAGGTTTTGCTGTAATTTGAATTATTTACTACCAAAAACACGCATGACTTTCGCTCAGGGAAATTTGTCTTATGTGGCCCCAAGAGTGTTGAATGTCTCGGATGAACGTATTAAGTTTTCCAAAATGAAAGCCTTTTCAGGAGAAGTGTACAATAGAGTGGGCCGATGATGTATGAAGTTTTTTATTTTTTTAGACACCAAAATGAAAGGGGTCTAAAAAGTTGCATTTTGAATCACATTGAACATAAAAATTATTTAAAAAAATATTTCATACTTCTTTTGGCCCTCAACCGAGGTTTGAAGTTTATCAGTGTCTGAACATTTTGTAATTTATCTATGTTGATAAAATTATTTTTTTGTTAGTAAAGATATAACTTAATCTCATTACAAATTCGAACACGTTTTACAACTATCAAAATGCAAAAAGTTTACACTCAATGGAACTGATTCCGTTGAGCGCCTGGCTTAATATTGACGAAAAAAATGGCTCATTAAAAAATGCTACCCATTAGAGTGGGCCGATGATGTATGAGGTTTTTTATTTTTTTAGACATCAAAGTGAAAGGGGTCTAAAAAGTTGCATTTTGGATCACATTGAACGTAAAAATTATTAAAAAAAATATTCCATACTACTTTTGGCCCTGATATTTTTTTGCATTCTGAGTAATCCAAAAGGCAACTTTTTAGACCCCTTTCATTTCAAAATTCGGAAAAAAAATTTATCGGCCCACCCTAGTGTACAAGTTTGGATTTTGAAGGGAAGAGACCATTGCAGGAGACTGCTGCGAGACATTACTTAGATTATCTTATATTGAACGTGTCCAGATCTTTATTGAAATTTAAATTCATTGAATTTTTTCTAATTTTAGTATTCTTTAATAATATATGCACGCTTCTACTTTCCATTATGTTGTATCCCAACTAAACACAGGGCTCTTGGCCTCATATAGTTAGGGATAAGTTGTATATTTTTTTCTAATTTGTATCTTTGTATGAATACATAAATAAATATCAATACTCTTTTTGTTGAATGAACGCATCTGACGTGTTACGAGTATTACCATATTCTCTAAAATAAAAACATTTTGATACGGAAAATGGGGAAATATACGAGTACAATAATTCTAATAAACAGGGATGATGGGTTACGACTACGAACCTCATGGTACCCGGTGCTTCCAAAGCCCACGGTACAAACTCCACACACTTAACCACATACATTGCCCGACTGCGACACGGTACAAATTCCTCACAATTAAACACACTAAAAACTACACTCATACATTCAGCCCTGAAGATGGACACTGCAATGTGCTCCGAAACGTCGGCAATACAAAGCCCACAAACACGGCATAATAACCCAGAAAAACACTATCTGTATTCTGAAGGCCGTGAAAACCTACGAACCTTGATTGCCTAGTGTGTTGGTGAAATAATTCAATTAGATGAATCTCACCCGCATAAGTAAAGGTTTCAGCTCTTTAACTTCACAAAAATCAACAGATTAAAGAATTGAAGAAATGTAGATGTTCAAATATGGGTAGAATGGTGAGTGTTACACAGTGTGTAAAGTGGTCACTTAAACCAGCCAATGACAGGTCATAAGCCCTGTAGATGCCTAGACTCTATATTACGCGGCGGCGGCGGCGGCGGCCTCCGTGGTGTAGTGGTCAAGACATGCACGGAAGGTTCCGGGTTCGATTCCCGGTGAGAACACTAAAATTTAAAAAATGTGATTTTTCTCAAGCCTGGTTATTCTGTAATGTAATTCACCACTGTAATTAGGCCTCCTGGCCTGTTGTGGTGCAAAAAATAATGAAATGAAATGATATTACCTTCTCTTAAATTTTCTTCATCTCTGTTGTGTAATATGTTAACTTTTTTTCATACGTATGACATTGTTGGTTAAATTTTATTATTGTTTTCATATTATTCATCCCCTTAATTATTTTGTGTATAAAAATTGCAACATTATATTTAATTTGCTGCTTTACTGTGAGCAAGCCAATTTCTACATTAGAATAGATATTTCTTTTGAGTATAATCCTCATCGCCTTATTTTGAAGAATTTGTATTTTTTTGATTTCTCCTTCATTACATAAAAAAAGAATAGAAGAACAGTAATAAAAGTGTGGACATATGAATGTTTTATACATAAGAACACTACTCTTTACATCTGTTACATTTCGCAAACTTTCCATATATAAAAAAAAAAGATTTTTTTTTGTTACATATTGGGAATGTGTTTTGAAATTCAAATATCTATCCCAGTAAACCTGTACGTAGTTAGGTTTGCTCAAATATTAAAGATCAATGCTAGAAATAATAAAGGTATAATTTCATGAGTACGTGTTGACATTGAAAATAATAATAAGAAGAAAATAAAATCGTACACAGGACACAATGTCAATGTGGTAGTGATCCGCGCATGCGCCTCTAGCGACCGTCTGGATAAACTACTACTGTCAAAGTTGCAATCTTCTGCTACGATCCTCACAGATGACAATTATTGCTATTTTTACTTAATTTCATTAGCACTCTACATTTAGTAGCATGCTAAATGCATTTGATATTGCTTTGCTAAATCAGTAGGTACTTCACAGAATCGTTTAGGGCGAGTTGCATGCATAAAGTTTAAAGGTAAATACTCGTAATTAATACGTTTTTGTAAAAAAAATACGATACAGGTTGTTTTATCTTACTTTTTCATTCAAATCACATTGATGAAAACGTAACACTGATTGAACTAGACTTTTTTTGGTGCAACTATTCTTCGCCGAGTTTAGTGAACTTGGAGGTAAGAATTTCTAAATATTTAACAGGTTTTTTCTTTTCAGCTAAATTTAGAGTTTTTTTTAAGTTACGTTCATTTCATTTTAATATATTATAAATCGAAATATTATGAATTTAAAATCCTGCAGACAAGCTAAACAAGCACAGGATACAACACATTAATAAGCATATTAAGCATGACAGAAACTTCAACAGACATTGAGAACCCTTTTGAGAACGGAATATAGAATATTAGACATTTTTAGGGCTTATGACCTGTTGTCGAGAGTTTTGAGTGATATCTTTATGCATAGTATAACAACTATTCAATAAGCCTATGTTTAAATATTCTTTTTTTTTTAAATTTGATATATGTTGGTTCTTTATATAAAAGCAAATATAAATTGGAATTTCAAACACAGGCAGGAAGATCTGTGGGATCGAAGATGTTGTGAAATAGAGCAGAGCAAGAAGAAGATTCTGAAGAGATTAGGTGAACAGAATAGACAACTCCAGAATATCTTATATTGCAGCTAATGAAATTCCACCTGGTCATGGTCTTCCGGGAAAATCGTCTAAAAATATGAAGGGACAGTTGGATCTCAACGTCTTAAGAGCAGCTGCTAGTAGATCTATATGAAGAGGAAGAAGAAGAAGAAGAAGGCAAGAAGAGTACCTAGACATAGCAAACAATTTGTTACGCTATGTGATATTTTATTGCTTTGTTAAACATTCATGAAAATTAGCAAGAACAGTGCGTTCGCATGTTCAATAAGTCTAAATAAGTTAATGTGTTAGTGTCTGTCGGTGAACCAAGTAAACAAACTTCGTTTGTGTTAGTAAGCACACTAGAATATTTTATTTTAAAACGTTATGTTACTAACACATGAATATTGTGTTATTAAACATTCGAAGTACTGTGTGTATTTTCAGCGGTTGTTTTGCTATTTTAAAATAGTGAATTCGCAATGCTCATGCTCACGCTAATATAATTTCATCACTACTAGTTGCTAGCCGCTACACCGCGGCCGGCGGCGGCGTTCTACGCTTGCGTAGCCCATTTAGTCCATACTCTATCCTTTATACTCTGTACGCTGACCATCTATCTCAGTGTTTTCTACGCCGTAGAACCGTCGGTACGTCGTCCGGGCGCGTCAACTCCCCTTGCCTCGTTACCACACTTCTTGTCCAATTATCTACTAATTGACATTGAAAATACCATACTTCGATTCCCGAATTATTACCTACTAGCGGGAAGCTGCCAGCATTAACTTGGGTAAGTGATAACTTTCAGCTGTATTTAATGTAAATAAACGCCTATGCACATATTGTTTTCAATGTCGAAAAAAATAATAACAACATGAACTTGGATTCAAAAGGACTTAAAACGCAGCATTTTTTTTGACAATTGATTATTAAAAACTAGAAGAAAATGTTTTATTTTATTCATATTGAATTTTTCAGTAAATTTATTTTTCATGATTTGACAAGATATTTTCTTAAAAAATAAATAAATTTAAGAGCCTTTTCGTGACAACTTTTAATGGATCAATAATTTTAAAATAAATAATTCCCCGAAGTTAATAAAGGTATTTATAGTTTTGGAAGTGAACGAAATAAAAAAAATTACAAATGTGTATTTCAAATGACAAAAAAAAAAAAAAACAACATTATAATTTTCAGAATACTCACTCACTAAGGTGATTTTTCACAAAAAAGCGCTTTATAAATCAGCCAAATATCATTTATTATTATAGGTTTCTGAGAAGGTTTATAAAAGATTTAAAAGAAAACAAATACATATATCGAATTACTAGCTACACAAGCTGCTTTATCAAGGTTTCTTTAGTAAATAAATAATCTTGTGTTGCTTCGAAACCGGTCGGTAATATAATATGTATTAAGTGGTTAGAAATAAAGTATTTTTATTTTAATAACATAACGAATAACCACAAAGTTAGTGCTTCAAATAGAAATTTTATAAAATATGTAGACCACTTATATTTATTTATATATACGCTCGATGGGCATTTTTAAGGATATATTATGTAAACATAGGTAATTATTATAAAATAAAGTAGAAAGTCACAATGGTATTTAGTAGACTTGGTGGGAGTGGAAGCGGGAGGAGGTGTTTATAATTAAATTTGATTCAGCGATCGTATGAAAGAAGACAACTTGTTTTCAAAGAAATCAAGACTGGTATGTTTGTTGGCTATAAATTCTGGGCATAGGGGAATGAAAACCATAGTTAGTTATATGGTTATCGGTATGAAAAGGTAAGTTTTGTCTGAGGTTTCTAGTTGGGAATATAAAAATATTATAATTAAAACAATATAAAAAACAAGAGTACTTCAGAGGTAAAAATATGAGGATGTTTTATTTTTACTGTTATGCCTATGTTAAAACACCTATATTTCAACGGATTAAAGAATTAAATAAATACGGATATTAAAACATAAAATAGATAGATTAGTCAATGGTTACATTAAAAGTTAATGGTTACATTTAAATTATGTATAGAACTCAGAGTCAGCTCTCATAAGCATAAGCAAAAAGACAGTTATTTTCCAAAGTAATACTTTGAGATATGATATTTTTTAGTATTTGTCAACTTTATGCAAATTAAAAAAAAACTGTAAATAATCACAGTAATATCACAGTATGTCAATTGTTTCTAAGCATAAAACCTGCATGTGTTTTATATCTACACTTGTGTTTTTGCTTATGAATCTCTAGACCTGTGTTGTTGATTAAAAAACTTAAAAAAAACATTATACTTTCGCCATCTTATCTCTTAAAATCTCCATCTTAGAACAGGCTGTGCTATGTTAGATGGAGACCATCGTAAACAGAGAACACTTCGTTTTCATTTTACATTAATTGGTTTATATAGATTTCCTGTCATTAAGTATGTATATTATTTTTTTGCAATAAATTTATACATAAAAAATAAAAATAAAAACTGTTTTAAACCGATTTTTTTACTGCTTTTTGCTTTATATGATTTTTTTTTGCCATAACCTCATATTTGATTTTTTTGGTCGAAAAGCTGTCTTTTTGCGTGTGAGGGTAGTAGTCAAAAACTTGGGAGTTATGTTTGATGCTAAACTGAAATTTCATACTCACATAGGCACTGTATGTGACAGTGCGCGCAAAATGTTGGGATTTGATCTCCAAACAGCTAAGGTGTTCTTGAATACTCGTGTTCTTAGGCATCTTTATAACGCATTGGTGCGAAACAGGTTTGAGTGTGGATCTCTGATCTGGGCGCCCTACGAATTGAAGAACTTTGTTATGCTGGAGATGGTTCAGAAGAAATTTCTGAGGTATCTTTACTTAAAGAAGTGCGGATACTATCCGTGGTTGTACCCGTCTGACTTAATACTTGGAATACTTGGCTATAATAGTTTGGAGAAAAGAAGAAATGCATACTTGCCTTTGTATTTTTTACGATTAATCCGTGGTATTACGATCAACATAGGTGTAATGGAGACTACCCTAGACATAGGCAGCTTAAGCTGTTTTATCTTCCTGCTTGCAGAACCAACCTGCCGATGGTAATGCCAGTAGGAAGAGCAATGTCTTCACTCAACCGTATCTCTTCGGATATCGACATCGTTCAGAGAGGATAGCATCCTTTTTCTATAATTGCTGGCTATTTTTATTTTACTATTTTAGTATATGTAAATATTTTGTTATGTACACAAACGTCTATAAAATAAATAAATTGAAAATATAGAGATGCCATTTCGCCCGATTGCATAGAACAAAAGCGTTGCTAATTTTTGGTTTGACCCTCGAAAGTACACACATATTGGCCACGGCAATACCTTACATGAAGCCGAGAATGAACCATAAAATGTTCATTCTCGTTCAAATAAAAAATGTACGCATAATACTATTATTTGCGCTTCTCTCAACATTTGTTTTATGTACTCTTTTTGTAAGCAAAACATTTAAACTCCTAACCTTTGTCTTTTCTTTTTCCGGTTGGCAGAATATTTCGACCCATTATTTTTGTTTATCGTGACGACGATACCCCCTGTAGTATGCAGGTACTACAACAACGAATGCACTAGGTACTGAATGATTAGATACACAGTTAGGGTGAATATTACTGATTATATTAGTACCTACTAAATACTAAGCACACATACACAAGTTGACTAACCACTCCATATTATTGATCTCGTTGCTATGAACTTTAATACTTTTCATTTTTTATTAGATGCACTTACCCACACACGTTTTGCATATGAATCATTATCGGGAGGCTAACAATCAGATAAGGAAAAATTACTTGCTTTCCAGAAGATTTTTGTGTCTTACACGTTTTTTCAAAAAAACTTTTCTATTACTCTTGTGTAAAAATACATTTTTTTTACTTATCTGATTTACGTGGATCACTTGTGAAACAAATTTTTAAAAGTCATTTTCACTTCGTCAATATATAATATTTATTTAATATAGTTTCTTACCTCGAAATGTTTTTTTTTCTGTTCTGTATGATAGCGTATAGCTACATGTTTTTTTTTTATTAAATAAAAAATACAATTTTACCTTATCTGTTCAACTTATCAAAATGTTTTAGTTTTTTTATCTCGTCGTGTATAGCTGTGCTAGAAAATAAGAATCAAGTTGTGATTGATCGGGGTTGGAGCCTCTACGTACGACCCGTGAATTCGTGACACTAGCATGACAATGTCATAACAACCCAGTTATAAATGTTATGGATTTGAATAACCATCGGTATAAAATACTTTACTAAATGTTATTAAATATTTGTATATAACCGCATACCGACTGATCTATGTCTACGCTTTTGAGACGTACCCGTCTTTTTAAATGTCATACGGTTACATTACAATGAAACATTGTATAATGGACTATATTGAAAGGCTGTTTGATTATTGATCGAAGTAAATTTGAACTCACGCCCCTCCCTTCATCCCCTTCATCTTTTTTCAACTGTTTCTCTCACAACATCAAGTATTTTCATAACCTGATCAGTGCATGTAAGGGTTGCCTAATAAAAGACATGGCATGTTGGTTTTATATTTTTGTGCAACAACTATGGTGAAGGTGTATAGTGGGTTTTGCATGTTAGTTCAATTGGTTTCCTGACGAAGAGACGGGTACTGATCCGTATACATAGAAGGAATACCAGATCACGTAGGCATATTCTAAAAGAGGGCAAATAAGAGAGCAATCGAGTGCTTTAACTGTGAACATATTAGTAGTCACTAGATGTTCTGCTAACACAACCTATGAGTTTTAATAACTTTTTAATCATAGTATCAATATGTTTATTAAAGTACAGTCCATGATAACTCCGAGGTCCTTAATAGACTTGACTACATCTAAATAAATATTATCTATTTTGTAATCAATGGAGATGGGTTTTTAAACAATATAAAAAGGCTTTTTTAAAAATATTGAATACTTGGTTGCTGGCTTTGCACCACATAAAATATCTGACTGAAGCAGAAAACAGTAATTTGTATTTTGAACTATTTTTAGAATTTTATTGTCGTCCGCAAAAACCAAAAAACGAGTAAAGAAGAATACATTTACTATATCGTTAATTATGAAATTAAAAAGAAAAGGTGCCAGATGGGCACCCTGAGGTACACCTGATGTAACATCGATACTGACTGATAAACAGTTTCCCACCTTTTACTGTCTTCCACCTAATATTTAATTGCAGATCTGTCCTTTTTGACTATTATCTATTCAGCCATATAAGTAAAGTAAAATAATCACCATAATAAGTTGGCAAATAGCGTCTTTTCGTGCAAGCTGCTTAGTTATCAGGATTTGATCCAAGGCCATTTAGATCTGGTTGGCATTTTTCCAAATTGTTATATTATATACCATATACGAGTATACACCCATGGACAAAAAAAAGTTCGCACTTGTAATAAAATTCTTAATTTAAAATAATAAATATTCTTAATTGCTTGGATTTTTTTAAATATATATTTTTGTAGATTTGATGACTAAGTAATGTTTTCAAGTAAAATGTAAAAATAAAAACTTTATATATATTTATAAATAGGGTTTTTCCAGGTAGCAGCTCCGTTACCATTGTTCTTGTACCCGACATAATTGATTTATGGCACTGTGTATTTGCGATTGCCAATAATTACATTTGGTTAATAGATTTGTGTGAAGGGTAAACAGACCGATATTTTAAACAAAAGAATATAAAAATAAAAGTAATTTTTCGGGTTCGATAGTATTTTAATATTTTGTAATATCGCCTTTGCTCTTAATCACTAAAGAAATTCTGTTTGACATCGACAAATATAAATTATTTATAATATCTAATAATATTTCATGTTCCTAAACATGGTTAATGATTTTAATCAATTCCTGGGTATTTTTGGCCCGTTTCTTCGCAACTTTTTGTTTCATTATTGCCCATAAATTTTCTATCGGGTTTAGGTCCGGACTGTTTTCAGGCCAACTCAGTGATGTAACTCCAAAAGACTCTTTGAATTCAGTTACCTGTAAGAAAGATATGATATTACAAACCAAGTTACAACAATTTAAATTTATAAAATAAAGTTATATACTCACAGATCGACTTCGATGGCAAGGCGCTGAACCATCTTGGAATATAGGATTTGAACTAAATTGTGTAATGTCTTGAACTGTAGGAAACAAATGATTTTCCAAAATAGTTTTGTATTGTATGGCATTCATAGTGCCTTGGACTATCTGTAGTGGACCCAAACCATGAGCTGTCATGCACCCCCATATCATGACATAGGGTGAATACTTTACTATTTGGGTAATACATTTAGGGTGAAATCTTTCGCCAGGTTTTCGCCGGACTATCGTCTTGCCATCTGGACCAAACACATTAAATTTAGATTCATCGGAAAGAATGACTTGTTTCCAATCGTCTATTGTCCAATTTTTGTGCATTTTGGCCCAATCTCGACGAGCCTTCTTCATTTTCTCCGTTAAAGGGGTTTTTTTGCGGGACTTCTTGCTTGAAACCCCTGCACCAATAATCTCCTGGAAACCGTCCTCACCAAGAACGTGGTTTGGTACGTAGACTGGATCTCTCCGTGTATTTTTGCAGCAGTTAGAAAACAATTTTGGTTGATAAGCTTGGCAACCAGCCGATCTTCTCTAGGAGTTGTCTTGCGCTGCCGAACACTTCCCTTTTTTCGCTCCAGAGAGCCGGTTTCACTTTTTTTTTTAAAACTCTCTCACAGAACACTCCGAGAAACCAATTCTACGAAAAATTTACGATTCGACATATTTTCCTGTGACAGAGTAATAATTTACGACTTTACCGCGATAGACATTTGACCCGAACTCTCCATATTTTCGTCGCGATGTTTCTTCAGACGTAGTTTTTAAAAGACTGATGAAGCTTTTGAAAATGTAATTACTTTATATGTGTAATATTTCTTAACAATAAACAAAAGCAATTGTTAAATAATAAAATCGTTTCTAAGAAATAGAGTCAGGTAAACTGGGAATTACGGATAGCGGGGTAAGTGCGAACTTTTTTTTGTCCATAGGTGTACAAACACAGTTTATAAAGCTTCAATAAACATAAATATTGTTCTCGAACGCTGATGGATGCTTTTTAGTGAACTAATATGAACCAAGAAAGAATTTTTGCTTTTGATATTAATTTCCTCTAATTCATTGATGATTTAGCCTACGTGGTGTAAAAGCTACGATGTTTGTCTCACACACAAAGGGTTTTATATAAATAATACCAAAGAACTTTGAACAAAAATTGAGTCGAAAACAGCGTGGTTGATCTAGAAATGGCATTTTACACGATTCCTAAATTCCATGTCGCCACGAGTTACCGTTAAAAATTTCGATTCTATACCGAGAAAGTCCGAGAAAACATTGGCTCGAAAATAGCACCGTTAACCTAGAAATTGCATCTACAATGAAGCGTGGAAATTTCACGTCGCTACGACTTGCCGTTTCGGAGAAGCTTCTGTGACGGAAGGAAACCCAAACAAACAAACACACTTTCACATTATATATTAGTATGGATTTATATATTTTAAATATGTTTATTGTTTATATTACCTTTTATTTACTCTTTGCTTCGTTTTTTTTTGTTATCTAGTTATTTAAATTTTGTTATTTTTTTCGGGATTATCTCTGTGAAAAAAGAATATTTGAGTGTCAACAAATAAGAAACGAAAAATAAATAAGTTTTTGTACAATTGATGTAAGAAGTTATGACATCGCGTGTTATGTGAAGGAGGAATAACGGATAAGTGATTTACTTTTAGAGTGTTTTCACTAAAACAACTAAAGGGTAAGCCATAATCTTGTAAAGGTGAAATTTCTTCGTAGATTGGTTAAGTGGAACTTTACGACTACATTTTGATAAATACTCGGGTGCCTACCTAACACCGGGTCTACGAGTATCTATAAAGGTGATATTCATTTGATTGTGCTCTTTTTCTATTGAAGCATGCCTGGGTAGGGCTCTTGACTATCTTTATAAATATAATTCCTGTATACGCACGATGTCACTGAACTCCTAAACGGCTTAACCGATTTACGTGCGGTTTTCAGAGAAATATAGATCTTTGCGCCGTACGTGTTCGTAGATATTAAAATCTTCAATCTAATATGTAAAAAAATAAATAAGGAGCATACATGTTTTATTCATAGATCTACCAGGGTTGCATTCGAGGAGACTGCATTTACAAAAAAAAGAAAAGATGTTGTTTTAAAAAAAAGTTTGTTTCTGAATGTTTACAAACAACATTCGCTTTCTATGGATCTCAATCAGATTCTTTCCTTACATTCCTTATAATTTCTTCCCATTTATTTATTTTTACTGGATTTTTAGTGATACTAAAATAATATTAACTAACACTCAATGTATTTTTGAAAATCACATTCATGAATAAAGTGCACCCCTGTTGATGAGAAGAGCTGAGTTTGACACATGCAAAGAGAATTCTATGTTTGAAAATGAATTATTTTATGTTTTGGAATTCAACCATAAGCAAGTATCTAGGTACATACTAAAATTCAACATTTGAAAATAAATAATTTTTAGTTTTGGAATACAATCATAAACAAGTACCTAGGTACCTACTTATCAATGAAAAGTGTTTTTCCAAGGCAATAGCAGGAAAGTCAACGTTCGGGCAGGATAACGTCTGTCGGGTCCGCTAGAATCCTATATACTCGTATATCGAGGCGCCTCGACACAACACACAAGAGTAATTGAATTTTTATTTAATTTTATTATTACCTTTCCGCACCTAATGGTGCATAAGGCACTGTATTGGTACACCAATCACGGCATATATTGATCATTTTTGTTACATTGAAGGTAAGATGATCAGTCTTACGCTTTAGGTGCTAGTCCAGGGACTATGAAATATTTTTGTGTAAAAACACGTTTTTAAATAAATTCTATAGTGTAATTTTACCCTTATTTTATCCATATACGCGGTGCGCGCTACGTGCCATCCCAACACACGAGAACAACGTAATCCGCCTTAACTTCTGTTTGCGTACGCATTCTAAATTCAAATATATTTTGCTTTACAGCCATGTTATTATTTATTTATTTAAAAATAAATTATACAAACGGCAATTTCACAGATAAGCAGCTTATAATTACTAATTAAATTGTAATAAAAACATTTAAAAAACAACAAAAGAATATGATTTGAGAGGCATTATTTAGGATAAAATTATAATTAAATACAAATTTATGTTTTAAAAGTATTTGCTAATAAGAAAATTACGGTTATTTTATAAATTTTTAATATTAACAATTTCGCAAGTTGTCTTCATACATGCGATCTCTGATTCAAACTCAACTGTAACTATGTCTCTCCATTTATATAATGTTATGTTTTTTTTTATCTATCATATCGTGGTTATACAAGTAAAAGTGACCATTTGCAAAATTGATTAAATTTAGATTATTGACTTTTTGGTATCGTATTAGCATAATGCTTGACTGGTAAAAATGCCAAGTCGATCCGACACTCTGAAAAGAATTTAATTTGTATAATATGTGACCATTTGATAGAAGCTCACAGATTTTTGACAAGTAAAACTGACCAACACACATAGTGCATAAGATCCAAAGAATTGACCAAGTAACAGTTAGTCAATTTTACTTGTAGGTGATGTCACCAGTGAAGAGTTAGTTAGAGTTAGTAGTCAGTAGTTAGTAATTTAGAATACGTTTTGTATTTTTTATAAAAAGTTCATTAATAAAATTTATTCTTTAGATTATTACGCAACACTTTTTCATAATTTGTTCTTTTCCATTTATTTTGTATTTCTGTGTATATTTAACCTTCATAAATATCTTTAAAAAAATATTTTTGAAATTAAAAATCCCAAAAACATAATTTATAGTTTTAAAATAAAATAAAATAAAATACTACCTCCCTCAATGAACGAATCAAAATTAATTATCTGACAAATTTTACAGGTAAAATTTTAAGTTATTTTTTTTATATAAAAGTGATAATGTTTTGAAATATGTTTATACTTGACATTAAAGTTGAAAGTACCGCACATATAATGTAAAATTACCAACCACCTAATTGAAAAATCTGATCTTTGAGAAGTAATTGAACTCTAGAAAAACACTAAAATGGCTTCCCTGAACATTATAGATTTTGTCACTTGGTCAATTTCTCTTGTATGCCCACGATATATGTATAAGTTGTATTTAAAAATTGCACGAGTGTTTAAAGTGTTTCTAATAAATAAATGTTTCTGGATTATACATAATTATTTGGAAGATGCAATTTATAAATTAAAATGGAAACACTGTAAGCAATAGACACCGTAAGTAATATTATATTTTTAATGTATGTGTTTTCTTAACTTTTAATTAATATTTTTTTTATTTTTTGAATTTATTTTTCATTTGTGTTTGGTCAGGCTGTAAGAAATTGCAAGTGGCAATAAGTCCGCCATTGACCATGTTTTGTATATTTATAGGTACCTTTGTTTTGTTATTTTGTATTTCATCATCATAATTCTCTTTCCACACCTAATGGCTCAAAGGGCACTGCATTGGTACACCAATCGCAACGTATCTTGATCATTTGTTTTTTACATGAAGGTAGGATGATCAGTTTTACGCTTCGGGTATCAGTCAGGACTATGAAATCTTTTAGTGTGAAAACACCCCTTTAAATATATATTTCATATTGACCATGTCGGGAATCGAATCCCAGACCACTTGCATGGTAGGCAAACGCGCTGACCATTGCCAACTTTTTTTTGTATTTATCACATTGTATGCTTTTATTATGGTAAATAAAACTTTTTTATTATTATATTCTTGTAAATGCGCACTGACTTATAAATAAATAAATAAATAATTTTGTCCTCTCTCTAATGGAGCAAGATGCTCGTTTTTGGAGAGGATGCAATAGGGAAATATCACATACTATAAATACTGATAAAAATATTATATAAAATGGATTAAGAATAATTAATTGTATTTTCAAAATCAATATAAATATATTGGAGAAAAATGTTTTCATACATAAATGTAAATTTTTAAAAATAAAAATACGTTGCAAAAAAACGCGACGTGTTTGGCCTTGGTTGTTGCGACTTCAAGATTCGTGATAATGTTCCAAACAAATTTCAATGGTCAGGAACAAATAAACATGAATCGTGACGTATTAGGGGCGTGACCAATGGAATAACTGTTTTTGCGGGAATTCAAAATTACAAATTAAAAAAAATATATATGCTACCAATAATTAGTAATTTTCTTTTTACTGGACATAGACCTTTATTACTATAAAAATGTAAAAAAAAAAAAAATATTTCTCGTTACATAAAAGAGAGCTTCTTAAATTTCTTTAACCTGGAAAATCCGGTCATGAATAGTTAAAAAAAACTTAGTAAAATGATACGTTAATTTTTGTTAAAAAAATTAATTGTATAATGTTGGATCATCTTTTGATCAAGCCTTGAATGATAATCGTAAATTTGTCTCTTAAAACTTTGAAGTCGCTGCGTTGCTTGGCAAAAATCCACAATTTTCTCGGTTCAGTGATTTCAATATCGAGTGTTATCAGAGCCTGGAGAACGAGGCTACATTCGCTACAGACTACGCCGACTACGAGCTAAAACAGTCTGCACTTCCAGTACGTCGTGTGCTCTGCAACGCGGGAGGGTAAATGTAAAGGGAGCCGGCCTGCTTGATTTATTTTCCCTAAGCCCCCTTAACTTGGTGCATTTATGTAACTGTAAAACTTGTGCTGTAATAAATTTGTGCCGGTTAGTCAGACGCTACAAACTGTAGGCGTATTAGCCTGATTACAGTATTTGAAAATGATGAGGTAAAATGAACCTTTGATTCTGTCACTTACACTTTTTGTTTTTCCTGTCTATCTTTTCTTTTCTTCCATCCAATGAAGTTTGTATAAATACTTCTTGATTACCTTCTTTCGGTACAAATGCGCCAAGGATACCAGATTATAAAGGGCTTCGGGCAGTTTTTCTCATTGGGAAATTGGTAATTTTTCCTTGTACGTGGGCACCGCCAAGGAGACATAAGAGGAAAGGCGGTCTGACTTTTCTTCATACAAACATATTCCCGTATTTTCTCCAAGAATTATGGTACTAGAGCAGTGGTTTTTACGCACTACAGATTTTGCTATAGATGTTTACCATTTACCATTGGCGTATTTCTACCACATCGGTTTTTTGATGACTTATTTCTTGTGGAACCTAGAACCTTCCAAAAACCCAAAAAAGTGCCTAGTTTAATCTGCCGTCTTCAGACGTACGGTATTCAAATATGATAAAGAATTTTGAAAAACGTAAAAAGCACCGATGTAGAAAATTTAAGTTTAATATTAAAAAAAAAAAAAAACAATCAAATCGGTTCAGTTTTGGGGTGCGAAAAACGGAAAATCGCAACGTCGATTTTTTTACTTTTTAGCTAGGTAAAATCACTCGACGTGCATTTGTTTTTTTCACACAGTACCGGGGAGGCATTTGCGAGAAAGTGACAGAAAAACAATGTTCAAAAATCTATTCATCAAAATTTACAAACACCGTCTGTCAAGTCCTCAGATGCGGAAAGGAGTAGAAGAATTCTTTATAATACGTTTTATCCTTCCACTTTACCTACCTGTAAGAACACTGCTTAACAACGTATCTTTGTTGTTGTGTGTTTGATCAGTGTCAGTCTTACGCTTCAGGTGCCAGCCCAGGGACTGCGAAACATTCTAGTGTAAAAAACACTTTTTATAATATATATTTCATGTGAACCATGTCGGGAATCGAACCCGAGACCTCTTACATGGTAGGCTTGACCATTTGACAACGAAGTGGACTATGAAGATGTGCTTAAACTTGTAGATGAACGTAACTGGGTGCTCTAGAACAACATATATTTACTTCAGTGGACACGTTTATAATTGAATAAGGAACTGGCGAACAGCCAAACATTGAAGGTTCAATAAACTTGTATTGGAATGCGAATATTTTGCTATAGGAAGTGAACACTAAATTCACTTTTTAAATCAAATAAAAAAAGTTTTTAAAAAATTTTAAGAAATTAAATCACGGGCTATCCCTGTGTGGTTTTTTTCCTTTTATTATTCACTTGTACTGTCAACCTACAATGAAAAAAATAACAATATGAATGCAAATGAAATAAAGCTTATTTAAACTCGTCCTGAGTGTTTCCCTTATTAGGTAAGTTGTAATCCCTATCCCGAAAAAAACATGATTGTTATTTAAATTATTTTCCAGGAATCGAAAGAGGTTTAGCGATTCAATTATCATAGCTAATGTATGCCAAATGAATGTCAGCAGAGGGATGACGATAAATCCAAACCTAAAGACAGATGATCAATCGTAAAAAGATTTGAATTGGGATAAACAGACAGTTCCCGTGTTACTCTGGAATCTCGCCTCTACGCCATTACGCAATCCATCACTCTAAAAACTAAAAACGCTTTATCTTTTCTTTATTTTACCGCCGGAAAAGGATGGCGTGACTGTCCATTTTGTTTCTACTATACCAAACATTATTTATTCTCGCCGTGGCTGCGGTGTCTGCTCTTCAGACTTGTAAGACTGTATTCTGCAACCTTTTATCGTCCGCGGCACACCGATGTTTTCTCGAAATTCGCAGCACAAAAGTATAGAAAAACTTAGTAAAATGTACAAACATTATGAAGCAATTCCGTAAATTCGTTTTTTATTTGATAAGTTAACGTTATAAAATAACTTTATGCATACCTACATTTCATATTTAGGTCCGAATAGCATAATGTGATTATTGTTGTTTGCACGATATTTCTTCTGAAACTAGGTAACAACAAACATAATTAACTCTTGTGTCGATGATTTCATATACTCTCTTCTCTCTTATTAAAAAAAAATATTAAGAGGTATTTTGATGTAACAGGCGTAAATTATATGATTATTTTTATAAATTATGAAAAATAGAAATATAAAAGATAGTGTTAAATAACATTTTCGTAAGCGTGTAACTAGAAATAATAAGGCTGCCATTTAAAAAAAAAACAGAAAAAAAATACGAATCGCAATATTAAGCGTAAAGGTTTAAAAATGTATGATGAGATGCTTGAATATATGGGTATAAAAAATAAAAAGAGTTTGAATGAGTTTAAAAAGAATTGTTTTGTTAACTGTTAGATGATATAAATATAAATTTAATTAAAGTAAGTGTAAATATTAGTTTATGTAAAAAAAGGTTATTAAACAGTACACATATCTGTTAATTTTTTGTTTTTAAATACACGTATTTCAAAATATCCCGTCTTTTGTTTAATGTAACACGACATTATAGCATCGTTTGCAGAGAAATTTTAAGCAGAGTTAAGCGAGAAACTTGGTCTCAATGAGGAACTTCAGCCCTACGGGAAATTGGATACAAAAAATGTTTTCTTGCGCGGGGTAAAAATTAGAGCATTAAATTGCATTTCAAAGTTTCTTAAAAATGTAGGGAAAAAATAATAAAAAATATTTCAATAAAAACGCACTACTTAGAATGACGTCACTGGTTCCGGTCTGCTTGTCGTTTCTGGACCAATGCGAAGAACTGAATGAGAATAAGCGGAAATGAACCTCTGACGTCACACGCAAAGTTATTTCAGAAATACAAAATTTAAAAAAATCGTAGTGCTATAATACAATATATAAAAATTTTAAAAAACCACTGAACTTCCTCATTGAATCTGTGGTAATAGTTAGTTACAAATAATAAACAGTTTATCTATGCATGTTCATACTTATATAACTTTGAACCAAAATAATAATTATTTCCTCTTCTATGTGCGGTATCTTAACAAAATAGTTTGTGTTATGGAGAACTAATTGTTTTTTGTTTTAATATTGAAGAAATGTGTTGCGGTACACCTAGCGCTATCCTGCGGTACAGCGCCAGCGGTTGCGAAGCACTGCCATATGGGGTCGTTCCGTTTTGTTGTGGTGTAGGGTGTAGGCACTAAAGTCAGGGGTGTGAATGGATAATGTGGAATAATTTCGCACTGCCAGCGCTAGTGGCTAGCGGTCAGTGAAGAACAGGCATTCATTCAAAGGGCTGAAATTATTCTGTCAAGAAAGAAAGGGTCTACTCATGACCTCGCTCAACTAAATATAACGTAGGGGTAAAGCGATATAATTCCACGCTGGAGACATTCCGACCCTCGTCACTCAGTCATGGATATACGAGTATATAACAGCTTTCCGCCCAAAAGCTCGGTACAATAATATAATCCAGGGATTAATAACGCACCTTTCTAAATTTCACCAGAAGACCTATAAAGTTCATTTTTTTATTGACAAAGGTCATTCAAATGTCATTTCATTTAGCAAATTATCACCACATTTAGTTTGCAATTCTTAAGTTAGCAGAATTTCTGGAAATTTTGCGTAAATAAATAATATTTATACAACTTTACTGTTAATTTATACGTGTCTTAAAGCAGATTTACGAGTTCCGTGACATTTTAAAAGAAATGTCATTGGATACGAATATAAAGTTTATTCCGTTATTTTGCCCGCTTAATGGCAAGCTGATTTTAATGTAATATGTAGGCACTCGTATGAATTTTCCGAAACAGGAAGATGCTCGTGATCCGAGTAGACGATCGACTAATTTATGACGATAATTGTAACGGTTTCCTAAATAAGCATCACATTCACCTTGTAGCTTATAACGGCCGGTTCCTATTCAATAAGTACCTACCCCTAAAACGGGTTCACGTGATCGCGTCTAATTTAAAAATATTACAGAAACCTAATTCGAATCCTGTGTTTTATTTTTGGGACAAACAACATCGCCCATTTGGTTTTATGACATCTTTGACGTACAAATAGACTTTTGAATTTTGTATACAAATCTATGAGACGGAAATTTGATCACGAACTTCGGTTAGGAGATATTACAGTGTGGCACAGGGCAAGCCATCTTTTTATTTCGCGATACTCGAACCCTTGACCTACTCGTAGCTCGCTCTTACCTTTTATCTACAGCTGGAAATTCCATCAATTTAGGTCCAGGCCGGAGACTGCAGACTTATTGCTGTTCTAACAACAATCATTTTTATTTTAATGTACTTATTATCAAAATAACAAGACGTATATTAAACGACGCTTTCTAATGATTTATATTCAGAAAACGTAGTGGAAATAATTACAGTGCGAGTTTTAATGGATGCAGAAAGCGAGAAAACTGAGTAAAACGTAGGGTAGCCGAATTTAACAAACACATACTCGAAAATGGACATGTCAAAAGTCGGAATAATCGGCGTGGGTGCGTAAGAAGATGCATAACGATAGAGACCCGTTCCTGTCGTTTCTAAAATCCCATCTCTCCTAAAGAAAACAAAGTGTCGTGATTGATAATTTCACCTCAAATAATTTTACGGTTACATCATGTGTACCGCAAGGTGCTCATTTAGCCTTATTTCTTTTTAACTTATTTGTTAATGATGTTGTCAATGCGTTCTCTATCACACAATTTTTGGCTTTTTGCTGACGATAATGATATTCTTAAAATAATTAAAAATGTTAGTGACTGTCTTGCTATACAAGATGGTATTGATTCTTTTCATGTCTGGTGTAAAATGAATAACCTTAAATTAAATATAAAAAAATGCAAAATAATTTCTTACCGTAGATCTAAAAAAAGATTACTTTTGATTATAAACTTAATGACTAAATTCTTTCCGTTGTAACTTCAATAAGAGATCTTGGGGTGATCCTAGACAACAAACTAAATTTTCATAAACACATTGACTATATAATTAACAAATTCCTCAAATTCTTTGGATTTATTAATAGAGCTACATCCGATTTTGAAAACATATTAACTCTAAAAACACTTTACTGCTCATTGGTTCGTCCCATTCTTGAATACGCCTTCATAATATGGTCTTCTTCATATGTTACTCATATAAATCGCGTCGAATCAGTTCAGCATAAATTTATTAGAAAAATTGCGTACAAACTAGGAATCACAAGAGATCACTATAACTATACTGACACGGAACTTTTCCTGAATATATCCAGTCTCTCACAACGTCGATTTAATGCAGATTTAATTTGCATGTTTAAAATACTTAATAGTTTATTCGATGTCCCGACTATTCTCCAACAAATATCTCTTAATGTTCCTCCACGTAGACTCAGAAATAATGAAATTCTGTTCCTCGGTCATCATAAGACTAATTATGGTTTCCATGCGCCTCCACCGAGAATGATTAGATTTGTAAATGAAAATTAAGATCTAAATTATTTTAATTGTAAACTGATTTTTTTTACAAATAGACTGAAGAAATATTCCCAATAAATTGACTGTATATTTGTAGAATTAACCTGGATTCCATAATGCCTGTCTAATGTTTTAACTTGTCTTTGCTTTTCTTCGTTGTATTGCTTCTATTATTTGTCACTGTATTATTACTGTTTTTCGTTGTATGATTTGTTTAAATTAGATATTGTCCGTAAACTTGTTAAATTAATAAATAAATAACCAAATGTAGAGGAATCGTAAAGTAAGGGTGGTGTGGCGTTTTGTCTTCTCTTTGTTTATTATATTTATTGAATATAACTGTCCGATCCCGAATATTTAAAAGAAACCTCTACGAGCGTAAATTATAAAATATGCATGTTATTTCCTACCTTGCGGGTATTTCGTATTTTTATTTTCAGAAAGAATTTAAGTATGCTCCTTCGTGTTACACAAGATGTCCTCACTTGCAATTTTCCCTTTTACAAAAATTAAAAACGCGTGCTAGCAATATATTATGTGCCTTAGTACTTTTACTCGGTACTTTGCAGGTTGAATGGCCCATATTGCCTTTGTTTGCAGCGACTCGCGTGTCATAAATAGTTACAAGTTTAAACCTTCACGTGATTGTCTCCCTTTTCCTACCTACACATCATATAGGTATCTATAATACAAGGCAACCTAATAAGGAAGTATTATTCCAGATGCAAGCTATAATTATTAGTATCTATGATTGGGCAGGTTATTTTATGCACGTAAAACATAGGTATACATATCATACACAATCTATACATATAAAAGGCAATGTTCGTATGTGTGTCCTCGATGGACTGAATAACCACTGGGCCGATTTACGTTCGGTTTTCAGCGAAATGTAGATCTTTGCCATGAACATATTTATAGCCCTTAAAATCTTAAATTAATTAAGCGTAAAAAATTAAGGAGGGTAAATGTTTTTTCCATCTTTCCACCAGGGTTGCATTCGCCGAGAATGCATGTACAAAGAAATGGAAGGATATTATTTTTTTGTGTCTAAAAAAAGTTTGTTTTTAAATGTTTACAAACAACATTAGTTTTTTATGGATCCCAATCATATTATTTCCTTAAATTCCGTAGAATTTTTATCCATTTATTTCTTTTCACTGGATTTTTGGTAGGTACTCTAAAATAATATTATTAATTTATCATTAATATCTACTATTAAGAACTAATAACAATACCTAAAAAAAAAACAAGCCTTCTGTACTTCACGTTTCTTATTTTTATTAGAAACTTTTTAATGTTTTCTGCATTATTGCAGTGCTATGCGAATATAATATATTCGGTGTATTTTACGGCCAAGTAAACACATTTAACCTTTCAAACATTTTGTGTTGAAATACTGATAACGTGTCTGAGCAGGAAAGTAAGTACGAACTTTCATTCAACATTTCAATCATTTCACAGTTTTCATCAACAAGAAATGATTGATGGGGACGAGATGACTGTTCGTTTCTGAAACCTGCAATTTCACAGCTTAACGAGGCTTAAGGGCCTCATGCTCTTTAGAACAGCTAAATATTTTCGTAGAGGACGCTCAAAAATTTTCATTTGACTAGTCATCGTCAGTTTTCCTCCTTCGTTAAGAGATGTTTAGTTAGAATGACAATTAAATCTCGGCTTCTGTGCACTGGACTAACGTTAATGTTATCGAGATACGTGTTTAATATTTCAAACAAAGCGTGTTTTATAAAAATAAATTTCCAAGTTGAAAAATGGTGTACCTATACATTACGAAAGGGTATGGCGCCTTTTTATGACTGGGATATAAATTATAAATGCCTCCGTCGTCCGTCCATACATCGGTTAGTACTACAGGCGTGGGAAATTACTATCCTTAGAAGCTAATGTTGCGAGAAATTTACGGCCGTATGTAGGGAAGTAAAACATGAACACTTTCTGATTTTTTTTTTCTGATTTTATTTTCTACAAGACAGAATTTCGCAGAGAAAAGTAAATATTAAGGCTGTAGTCGGGTAAAACGCACGCAAAATGAGGAAATCATACAATTTTGCCATTTTAAAACAAACGTTTTTTTTTAAAATTAAAAATCATGAATTAGATAAAAACAGTAATTTTTAAAGACTTTTTTTTTAAAATGTAGGTAGTAAAAAGTTTTATATAACGAAAATACAATTACTTTTAGACCGGCAGATTGCGCCATTTCAAATTTAGACTGAACTTAGGTATCTGGATGCTCGTATAAAAACTAATACCCGTATGCAGAGACAAACCTTAAGGCGAGGAAAGTGCATTCTATTGTCTTCACCTTCGGGTTATTCTCTGCATTTGAAATTAGAATGTACATTCCTAACCTTAAGTTTTGTCTCTGCATACGGGTATAAGTATCAAACGAATTTTTTTGTAATGGTTTGAAGATAATAAATTGAACATGAAAGTGGCCGAAGCAAAATCTTGATTTTTTGTATTTAGAAAGAAATACAAGCATTTTAAATCACATCAATTTTTGTGACATTTTCTTTTATTTCTACGTAAAATTATGCCTTTGGTAATACTTAAAAAAACACTTGAAATATTTTAGTTAAAACTTTTTTTATAGAATTGTATTCGTCTTTTTAAAAAAAAAGATAATTCTGGTTGTAATATTCAATTTCTAACAATATCTTATTTTGGTGTTTATTGTCTTCATACCTGCCCTTACCGATAAGGGCAGCCATATATTTAAGTTATCTAAAACTTTTAAGTATATTTTTTAGTAGAAATACCTTTAAAAATTAATATTTTTATCTAATTTATGATTTTTTATTATTGCGCAATTATAAAAAAACACTTGTGTTAAAATGGCAAAATCGTATGAATTCCTCATTTTGCGTACGTTTGACCCGACTAAAGCCTTAATGAGGAAGCGCAGTGGTTTTAAAAATATGTTTGTTAAAATAGACTATAGACCATCGAATTAAGCAAAAAAAAAAAAATGTTTTCGTGTATCGTATTATCATTGCTATAAGTTTTCAAAGTATTTTTACTTTTGAAATTACATGCTCTAAGACGCCACGAGTTTTTCCCTTTTTGTCGGTGAGTTGTGCTGCCATTTAAAAGCAGAACCTCGTAACTTTCAAAATACAATAAACGTTGAAAAAAATTACTACCCGGAAACCGGAAATCGATCGCAACACATAGTAACGCTATAATTAATTGGTTATCGTTCACTAGAACTTGTGATGTTTCAAAGCCGTCAGTTTTTATTAAACCATTTTTATTATTTTTTTCAAGTATTTTCGAGAAATTTCCCAGTACAATTAAACGCTTTAATTTTTACCGAGTGTAAGAAAACATTTTTTATAAAAAAATTCTCGTAGCACTGAACTTCCTTATTACGTACGACGAAATTGATCAATGTTTTAATGCAGTTTTTCCAAACAATCCTACCCTTTTTGTTAAAAAACGGGAAAAAAACATAATCTTAATATTGAAATCAAACTCTGATTTGAGTCCACTAATTTTTAAAACAAAAAATTATGACATTTAAAAACGAATGTTCAAACGCATGAAGGAACACTAGTTTGACAACGCCATAATAAGGCGAAACAACGAGAGACTTAATCCCTAAGAGAAATTGAATGCCAAAAAATGTTTTCTTGTCCGGTAAAAATTAAAGCATTAATTTGTACTGCAAAGTTTCTGTAAAATGTACGAAAAAAATAATAAAATATTTTGGTCAAAACGCACTATTTTGAACGACGTCACTGGTCCATATGAATCAACCAATGATAAGAGAATGACGGGCGCCGTGAAGCAGTTGGTTAGACGGCCAACTGTGAAACTGGCGTCGCGGGTTCGATTCCCGCCAGTCGCATGAAAAAAATTCATGAAAGTTTTTTTTCTCAATAAGTCTCGGTGTTGTGATGTTTTTTTCATTGCTTCCTTCCATATCCTCTCTAAAAAAGAGGGTAAGCGGGTTATTCTTAAAAATAAAAAATAGAGCTGTGAAGGATATCCGGTTTGGTTACCGTAAACGAATCGATCGGGATAACTAGAAGAGGCGAACCTCTGACGTCATACGTGGGGTTATTTCAGAAATGCAAAACTTAAAAAAAAAAAACGCTGATAATACGATAGGGCACTGCATTGGTACACCGATCGCAGTGTATCTTGATCATATTTTTTTCGTTACATGAAGGTAAGATGATCAGTCGTACTCTTCGGGTACCAATCCAGGGACTATAAAATATTCCGGTGTGAAAACACCCTTTTAAATAAATATTTTGAATCAACCTTTATGTGCGGAAAGGGAATGATGATGATGATGATAATAATACGATATATAAAAATCAATAATTTAAATTTTTGGCTTAGTTTAATAGCCTGTTAATTTTTTTTTTTTTTTAAAACACTAAACTTCCTCATTGTCTGAGTTGCTGTTCTTAAAAATAAAATAAATGTTATTAGTAGATTTAAATCAGTGTTTGATTTAAATGTTGAGATTATAATATTATGGAGTTTTATAAAATATATATTCTTCAAAAAGGATTGGTTTGGAAATGAATATTTATAAAACAAAGATCATGAGTCCAACAGGACGAGTCATTTTCATTAACGATAATAAAATCGAAGTGGTTAATGAATATCTAGGACACAAAGTCAAATTTATTTATTGCCGGTGACAACGTATGGACTAGAAACCATGTATATAACACAAAAAAGTAGCCAGAAATTAAAATGCACGCAACGATCCATGGAATGACAGATGCTCGGTGTATATCTAAGAGACAGAATAAGAAATGAAGAAATAAGGCGCCAAACCGGAGTCGTGGATATCATAGATCGTGCAGCGAAATTGAAATGGCAGTGGGCAGGGCACTTGGCGAGACAAAATGATGGCAGGTGGACACCCAGAATAATAAAGTGGAGACCATGGGCAAACAAAAGAAGTGTTGGAAGGCCACAGAAAAGATGGGTCGACGACATTGCCATTATTGCCGGTAAAACGTGGATGATGAAAGCGGGTGATAGGAAGGAATGGAGACGTTTGGAAGAGGCCTTTATCCAGCAGTGGAGAGAATAAGGCTGCAGAAGAAGAAGAAGAAGAAGACAAAATAAACGCCAACTCGATAAATAAATAAAAAAACTCACACACTGGTTCTCACTGAATCGATAATATTTTGTCCAGCAAGTACTTTCACGTTTCTCGTTGCCAGATTAAAAAAATAATGACTCGCATTTTATTTTCTGCAATGTATTTTAAATTGCACATTCGCTCAATATCAGTAACCGTACAATACAAAAGTACAAATGTATATTGTTATTCAGACAACTTGTGTAATAAAGAGTGCCTATAGTCGGAAGGGGGATACGGCATACAGCTGAAGGCGTAGGTAGAAATACGCCGATTTCCTCTAGTGCTAGTGGGGTCCCGAGAGCGGATATTCATGAGAATCTGGTACACGTGTCACCGTATTCTCTATTGAACACTTTTCTTAATACAATTTTTTACTTCGGGTATAGAGATGAGTGAAAGGTGAAATTTATATTCACTCTCGTCGATTCTGCTTTCTGTATTCATCACGTTATGTAATTCTTATTTCTCCGCAGCACGAATTCATTACTCAAATTTGTCGCAACAGAGAGGGAAAACATTTTTGAGAAGGGAATATGGGAGTCTAGGCATTTACAGGGCTTATGACCTGTCATTGGCTGGTTTAAGTGGCCACTTTACACACTGTGTAACATTTACAATTTTGCCTATGTTTGAACATCCACATTTCCTCAACTCTTCCATCTGTTGACAACCTCTCTGTTGCAACAAATTTAAATATGGACAACTCCCTAGGGAGAAAATCCAGCCAGTCTGCAAGCATTTTGACATACTCAAAACACTGTCGAATTAATTACTCTCTTTTCATTTTTTATTTATTTCGCTGTGTTTAGTCTTAAACGATTTTATTTCCAAATGCTTGCAGACTGACTGGATTTCCTCCCTAGGGAGTTATTCATATTTAAATTTATTTCAACCGAGAGGGAAAACATTTTTGAGAAGGGAATATGGAAGTCTTGGCATTTACAGAACTTATGACCTGTCATTGGCTGGTTTAAGTGGCTACTTTACACACTGTGTTACATTCACCATTCTGCCCATGTTTAAACATCCACATTTCCTTAATTCTTCCATCTGTTGACTTTTGTGAAGTAAAAGAGCTGAAACCTTTATCACGTGGGTGAGATTCATCCGGCTGAACCAAATCACCTACTAGGCAACGCTTGAAAACAATTTTCCAATTTTTATACTTCTTCTTTTACCAGGCAGTAAATTCATCGATGTTTGAGTATGTCCAAATGCTCGCAGACTGGCTGGATTTCCTCCCTAGGGAGTTTATTTATTTTTAAATTTAAGTCAATAGAGAGAAAAAACATTTTGAGGGAATATGGAAGTCTAGGGCTTATGACCTGTCATTGGTTGGTTTAAGTGGCCACTTTACACACTGTGTAACTTTCACATATAGTAGTTATATAGATATGTACATTTCTATTAATTCAACATTTTACTTTGTTTTAGAAGTCCACCGAAACAACTTTATGTTCGTATTACATCCGTTTATACAATGTGTCCCGTGAACAACTGACCGGCCGTTGCTATATTATGAAAATACTTTTTTTTTAAATATCTTAAAAAAATAAACTTTATTAAAGGATTCATAAAATGGAAATAAAACACTTTTTTTTATTAATAATTTTTATTTACTGAACATATCGATGGCTCAGTCCCATAAAAGGGTAACTAAAAAAATTCAACTGTTGAGTTGAGTTCATTCATTATATTTTTAAAAACCTCCCTTTTTTTACTTTTTGTTATTTAGTCTTAAAATAGTACAAACATAATACATTCAAACTTATAATATTATTAATCAACACTGATTTGAGTCTACTGAACACTTAATTTTATTTTTACAAATTAAAAAAACATAAAAACAAAAATTTCGTGACAATTGTTAGGGTATTTTTAAACGAAGGTCGTTTCAAATATTTGTTTGAAAATGCCCTTACAAGGCGAAACAATTGTCACGAAATTTTTGTTTTTATATTTAAATATATTTGTAAAAATTAAATTAAGTGTTCAGTAGATTAAAATCAGTGTTTGATTTATAATATTATAAGTTTAAATATGGAATTCTACAAAATAAACACCAAATTAATCAAAAATATATTAATGTCCTAATATTAACATATATTTTATAATCATTAACATAAATACTAATTATCAACATTTTTAAACAATATCTGTACACCAACATACGTACTATATGTTTCAATTCTACAAAGGTATAACTCATAAAAACTATTCATTTTCTCTTCTAAGACAGATGTTTTTATATGGTAATAAATAAACTTATCAATCTCTCAGTTCCATAACTAATTAAAACGTTGTGATAATTTGCATAACAACTTTAATCTAAAAAAAAGAAGCCTTTGTGTATATACTTCACATAAATATACACATATGTACCTCACTTAAGATGATATAAATAACTTTTTGTTCCAAATCAATTTCGATCTGTCAAAACTTTGATCAGCCATTACTTAAAACTAGTAGCTTCTAGTAGTTTCTAGTTATTTCTGTATGGAACTTAGTCATCGATATATATTCATCATAATAGCTATTTCGGGATCAAAATGGGACTGAAAGTTAATAACATTGTGGTGTATAGTGTAGTTCAGAAATAAAAGAAGTTCGTCGGAAAATATTCATTTTTATTAACCATAATGAATTAATAATGCTTTATAAATAAATGCAAAGAATTAGAAAAAAACTCTTATGGATTGTGGCACTATTTATTTCCACCAAAGTACATTCGGGAGTGGTCTTTTCTGCAGGTAAAGTTTGCTCAAGTTATCGGGCGTAGTCCTTAATCGAGCTATCCCTTTTAAGTAAAAAGTTGAAAATTAAAAATATTGAAAAATCATTTTAATCATAGCTCTTACAGTTTCTTTTGTTTTTAGGATAAAAAAACACGAAATAAAAATTTTACGTAATTTTCTTAAAAAATACGTGAATGCCAGTTTAATTGGATGCCTAATTTCAAAAAATGCCTAAGTCCATTTTTGTAGTTTTGAGATATTTCAAGTTTAAGTGTATTTTGTTTCTGAAATGTTAAATGACAGAATTTCGGAAAATTAAAAATACGTATTGTAAAATTTTTCTTCTTCTTTATTTCAAGATAAAAAAATACAAAATTGTTGCATGTTTAGTTACAAAATTATTGCATGCAAAAAAGTGGACCTAAGACTTAGGTCAGGACTTACGGATTTTTTAAACGTATTTAAAGGTCTAAGGGATTTTTTTTCAGGGAAAAATACTCTTGGACTAAGAGATTTTTAGGACTTGAAATAATATTTTAAAAATCATTTTTCAAATACGAAATTCGATATGGGTATTCTTTATTGAAAAATTAATGAGGTAAATGTAAAGTTTACAAAATGCTTAACACGGCAGTGCTGCCAACTCAAAACCGATAAAATTAGACCTAGGCATTTTTTGAAATTGGGCATCTAATTGGAAAAATGCCTTGTTTTAGTACTATTGTAATGGAAGCACTCTACACCATAACTATATTTTATCTATCTTTCATAGATTTGTATATAAAATAATACATATTATGTAGATAAAACATCGCTAAAATAAATTTAATCCCGCAGCAAGCCCGGCTATTCTAGATGGAATGTTATTTGTTATAACTTACGTAATATATTTCCCGGAAATTCGTCGTTTTATCTAAAAATTAAGCGCAGTTGTCTTTGGATGTTGAGGCCGAATTTGCATTTAAAATGCTTTAGCCATGACGATATTGCGATTCTAACGTTTGCCAATAAACTGTCACTGCGCGTAGTTGGCTTCGAGACACTTTATTCGATTAATTGGTAGGCATCAAACATTTCAGTTTTTGTTCAATAGAGAGAGACGCTTTAGTAGAGTAAATTGATTTTTTTATTTACTAGTAAATGATTAATGGGCGATGCGACACGACGCTGATGGCCTATTTGTGCATTGTATTTTAAAAGGTACCTATCTTTTGATTATTGATTATTTTCAGGTTTCTATCCTGCGCTAAATTGATGTTCTCTTTACATTAAAATGTTTTACATCAAAGACAGTTAAAGAAGAAGAAACTGTATGCACATACATGATTCATAAGTATGTACATAATACGCGTACGCTTTCAGAGTAATGATTCGCTAGGGAAGCCTTTTAGCTTTATTGCATATAACAAAAGCGATCAAATTTTTTGATTGGTTTTTAGTTTAACAACAAACGTGTAACTGATAGTTTCGGTTTGCGGTTGCAATTCTCGACTTGAGTACCTACGGCCCGTTGTATTGCCGTAAATTGTAGCTAACTTCGTGGTTGGTAATCATAGAATGGTTTTTGTCCGTATGGGCAACTGACTAGAATAACTTTTTTGAATGCTTCGGATGTATTGACTTATTTTTAAACAATCAAACTCTATAAAAAAATCTCAGCCCTGTAAATATATATAAATACGGTTTTTTTATTCACGCTCCACAACTCTCTTTTCAATATCTATATATTTTTATTTCACTCTACAATTTCTGTGCCCTATGCACCACTGGGTGTAGAAAGAGAAAGATAAATAATTAAGATGATTAATAATTTTCTATAATATAACATTTTTTATGCATAATTTCTATATATCTAGGTACTTGAAGAATTTTTCATATTATTATTTTGAATTTGGTACAAGTTTGCTATTCTGTTTTTTAAAAATTATTTTTGTAACTATGAACCTATATATTAAAAAAAAATGTATTTAACATATTTTTTTTGGTTTTTATTGTATTTATTTACGGTTCCATGAACCTTTTACGAAATTACCATAAAACCAGTGAAAAAATACAACAAAAAATAACATAATATTAAAAAAGAACAAAAACATCGAGAAAAGTATACAATGGTAAACAGTATTCATGTATAAAAAATAAATATTACATCTGTAACAAATATAAATAGTTGCCTATATAAAAGAAAGGCAAGTTATAGAAAATGGCAGTTTTAAAAAAGAGGAAAAGAAGAAAAAAAAGAGAAAAAGAAAGTGCTTGAAAGGGAAAGTTAAAAAGTTTACTTCATGGTTTATATAAATATTAAAACTTAACAATAATACATTTTAAAAATAATTATACACGTAATTAATATATGTAATTATTGCACGTAATTAATATACGTAATAATAATATATGTAATTATTTCTTTAATTTGCATTTTTCCCCTACGGTAATAATTTATTATGGCTTAACATAGTAAATTTGTGAATATGTAAACTATAAATTAATTTAAAATGAATAAATATGTATTTAAGAAACGAAATAAAAAGATTTTGACAAACTTATTATAGGTTTAGTTTTAAAACGTAAATACCTTATTTTAAAAATAATTAAATTAATTTTTCTAATATCGTTTTCTTATTTCATTGCGACGGCTATATTTCTGGCAGACAAAGGGTAAATTTACCAAAGCTCTTATTTTGCTATATACTCGAACCTACGTCTTTCTGCAATGTAAAGATTTACCGAGAAATTGAGATATCAAACAAGACGAGTTCCCCACTGAAAATGTTCCTGGAAGTATGTTTTTGTTTGTTCTTCACAAACTCCGTCTTGAAATTATTGCTTCGGGAGTAGGAGACTTGTTTTTAAACAAAAATAATTAGTTCGGGAAGTAGGCTTGAGTCAACAACTTTTGTAATTTTATTTTCCACGAAAGAGTCCTTTTATGTTAAATGTAGAAAAACATTTCTTTTCGGTGTTTTTAAAAAATTATTTAAACGCCATATTTTATCATCATTTCCCCAGTTTTCCATAGGGCACTGCATTGTTATACAAAATGCAGCGTATATTGATCATATGTTACATGAAGGTAATGTGATCAGTCTTACACTTTAGGTGGCAGTCTAGGGACAGTAAAAAAATATAAACATTTATTGTTTTTTTTTTCTTTCTTTAAATATGATTTTTGCTTTACAACATACATTCATTTTTTTATTATGACTTTAAATATGTTTCTTACTATGTATTCTGTTTTTATTTCGCATTTTACTAAGTTTCAAGATATTTTTATTGACATATTTATATATTTTAATGGTTTTTACTATGTTTCACTTCATTTATTACTTCTTTTTTATTATTTTTTTGCTGTGTTTTTTTTACTACATTTTTACTACATTTTTACTATGTTTTTACTACATTTTTATTATGTTTTTACGACAATTCTACAATTTTACTATGTTTTTATTACATTTTACTATGTTTTTACTACATTTTTTACCATGTTTTTACTCCATTTTTTTACTTTGTTTTCCACTTTGTCCTGCATCTTTATAACGGTTTCGTTATAAAGATAACGGTTTCTATATATTGATTACTGTTTTTTTATTTTTTTTTGACTGTCTTAGAACGGGGTAAATAACCCTAGTTAGACAGTCAAAGCAACTTTGCAAAAATTATAATTTTGCGTATGTAATATAATGATCATAAATAAATTTATTTTATTTTATTTGGGATTTTCACAGTTATTACATAAACAAAATAAGTAGGAAAATATTAACAATACTAGAGCCAATTAAAAAAATCCACTGTAAATCTAATGATATGTAATTTATAAGAAAAGAGTTTACGTAATTGTATGCGTGTGACGTTTGTATTCATGTGTATGTGAATGTGTGTATGCGTAAATGAATGAGGGAGAGGGTACATGTGCGTGTGGGAATGAATGAGGGAGAGGGTGCGTGTGTGTGGGTGCGTAAGTATAAAAAAGAGTTGTGTAAAACTTGTAATTATATTAAAAATGGTACAAAAAAGAGTTTGGTAAAAGGTTTAACACCTTAATGATAAAATTCAAACCAAGAAATGTTATAAATTGTATTTTTTAAAAGTATGTTAAATTTCAAAACCATGTTCTGAAAAAAAAGCATTTTATTTTAAAATTTTACTGATACACACTTAATGAATAATGTGCGACGAGTCCCATACAATACAAGTACGATAGGTAACCACAAAATGCAGTAAATACGATATAATGTTAACAATAAAACATGGTTTGACAATACGCGAACGTTGATTCAAAACGATAAAAGGTTGTTTTGTACAAGTACATAAATAATAATCAAACTTCATAATCATCATTCCCATTCCGCACCAAATGGTGCACAGAGCACTGAATTGGTACACCAATCGCAGCGAATCTTGATTTTTTTTGTAACATGAAGGTAAGGTGATCAGTCTTTCGCTTCAGGTGCCAGTTCAGGGACTATGAAATATTCTAGTGTAACACATTTTTAAATAAATATTTCATGTCAACCATGTCGGGAATCGAATCCGAGACCTCGCGCATGGTAGGCGAATGCGCTGACCACGACTATGAAATATTCTAGTGTAACACATTTTTAAATAAATATTTCATGTCAACCATGTCGGGAATCGAATCCGAGACCTCGCGCATGGTAGGCGAATGCGCTGACCACAACACCACAAGGCCGACTTAAATTAAACCGATGGTAACTAAAATAAAAAATATGATTTTAAATATAAAAAAGAATATCAAAGAACTCAAAACGTAGATATTATAAGTATGACACATTTATAATTTAGACTATCCACATTTAAAATTTTCCTAGCAATTTTTATTTGAATTGATCACGCCTCTAATAAATCAATAGTTGATTCAGACTGACGTACATTGGTTAAAAAAGTCGAATGACAATTTTACGATTAAAATAACGTGATTTTAATACGGGGAAAATTCGCCGGGAGCCTAGTTGCCGCGTAGTTATTTCCGCACAATAATTGGCAATTTGGCTTCTGCAATTACTGAAATTTAATTAGAAATTGCAAATATTCGGATGACCAATAGCGTGCAATATCGGAATTATATCTCCAGCCAATTCCTATTCCTCTCACTCTGCTCTTTCTGCCACCCCCTCATCCCTGACGATCCGTAAATGGCGATTCACTAACCCAAGGGAGAGCAACCTTCGCACCGGTAATCGTTAAATAGTCGTTTTCGAACGTATTATTGGCTGTATTCATAATTGATTAGTACCAAGGGCCTTTATGAAGGAAAGACTTGAAATTTTGTCACCCATTCGTCAACAGAAATAGCGGATACTAACCGTGGTTGTTCCCGTCAGACTTCGTACTGGAAATGCTTGGCTAGAGTAGTTTGAAGAATAGAAGAAATGCATATTTGCAAACGTATCTCTTCGGATATCGCATTTTTTTATGTTACTGAAAGAAAGTTCAGATTGAACTTCTTCGTTTTACTCTAATTACCGGGTATTTTTATCTGGATACAGGTATATATATTTAGATAATTTCTATAGCGCCATTTTTGTGAAAATCACCTCAAGGGCGCTGTACAATAAATAAATATCCCAGCACGTCTTGCAGCTACAGAGCGCATGGACGGTTGGGATTTTAGTTCCTCGTCTCCAATTATGGTATATTGCAATTGTGAAATATACGAGATAGATTACAGCACGTCTTGCAGCTACAGAGCGCATGGGCAGTAAGAAATCTAGCACCTATTTTTTTATTTGACAATGAAGTTTAGAGTTTAAGTGATATTTTAAAAAACGAAATAAAAAACAAATTTATAAAAATAGAAGTTAGATTACAACAAGTCTTGCAGCTACTGAGCGCATGGATGGTTGGAATTCTATTGGATTTGGAATTTTTAGTTTTTCATTTAAATAAAACACCTTTGTTTTTAACCACTATTTTTTTTTCCACCGACCGGTTTCAAAGCAAACAAGCTTCTTCGTCAAGGTTTACGTACCTAATGAATTATTTCCTATTTTATTTTATCCATGTTTACTAAATACTACATGCGGAGCTAATGAATCAAGTCTTTTTTCCCCCTAAAAGGGTTGTAATTTGAGATGAATACTTTTGAAACTAGACAGGAGTAGACTAAAAGAAATATTGTTTATTTGGTTTTTAATTATTTTTTTCTTATTATGAATCGCTTTTTTAATTTCTAAGATTTTCAAGTTGTCTAATTTTAATATTTTATTTTATAATAAAAATAAAATAGCGGTTAACATAGTTGTTTTATTAAAAAAAAAACTACTTTGAAACATCACAGGTTCATGAGAACAATAGCCAACCGTCATTATGTGTTGTGATTGATTTCTGGTTTCCGAGTAGCCATGTTTATCAACTTTTAGTGGGTTTTGACGGTAACAAGGTTCTCTTTTAAATGTCAGGAAAACGTCACGGGTGGTATAATTTCAAAATTTCAAACCTTCGAAAAATCATAGCGATGATAATACGATACATAAAAATAAAAATTGTTGGCTTAGTTAAAAAAAAACACTAAACTTCTTCATTGACCTATTTAAAATACGGTACTAGCATCACATATAATAAATACTTATCATGATTTTACTTTATTGACAATTACGTACATAATCTGTGTAATGACGTAACGTTATTATGAAGTAGTGCTACAATATTACTGAACTTTGAGCCATAAATGCAATATGCAAGTGTGACATAATTCCTAAGATGCAAATTAGTCGCTAGTTCGCTTCGAACTTACAAGTTCGGTAATCAAAATGTTAATTTCATGGCGAAATCACGCTCTCTTGATAACCGTCCGAAATTACCTATGATTTAAGTATGTGAAATATTGTGTTTCATTGGTTCATTATTCCCTTTCCACAACTAATGGCGAATGGGACACTGATTTGGTACGAGTACACCAACCGCAACGTCTCTTGTTTTATCTTAAATAACTCTTTAGAGAGGAAATCTATACTATCTACTATCTACAGACATTTGAACATTCTCAAAACATTCTTGAAAAAATTGCAATGTATCTTTAAGAAATTGTACCATTTATAGTTATTTAATTAAACGTTACTGCTTCAATAGTTATCTTTCTAATGAAATAAATCCACAACCAGTATTGGATTTCCAGGTAGAAAGAACATTTTTTACTGTGGATACTTCCGGCTTTCGGTCATATATAACATAGTTTTGCCAATTCTTTAGACACGTTGCCAAAGTTGGCAAATTGTTCTGGTATTTAAGCTACTTGTTTTAATAATCGTAAATATATTCAAATGCCAGTAATAAAAGAATATTCCTTACTTTCAAATAATAAAGAAATAGCCGCTTTAACAGTTTATTTTTTGTTTAATAAATTCTGTATTGATTGTGAAATACAATACGTTTCTTAAATTTTTTGTTTTATTTGTTTTTGTATCACATAAGTCAGTGGTCTCTAAACTGGGGTTGTAGGGATTGCGCGTGAACAGGGGCAGTTTGGACATGTTTCAGACATTAGCGGGGATTTTAGGCGAGACTGAGCCTAAGCGTTTATTCTCCCGGTTGGCGCACGATCACTGATCACCTGTCTTCGTTTTTAAAAGAGTTCGATCGCTACATCAGGTGAGACCGCGACCCATTTGCCAACAAACCGGGCGAATCTAGCATGTCTGTGCAAGAAGAAGATCAACCGCTGTAGATTGTAAATGACGGCGGTCTTAAAACTACGTACGAGACAACAATTCTTCCGGTGTTTTGGATTAAAGTCATGGCGGAATACCCCGAGATAGCCCCCGCAGCACTTAAATCCCTATTGCCATTTCCGACACCCTATCTGTGTGAAGCAGAGTTTTCTGCAGTGACAGCAACCAAAACAAAACAACGTAATAAACTGGACATAAGCAACACACTTTTGTGTCATTGTCTCTTATTACCCCCAGTAGCTACATATAACTATCGAAGCGCTAATAAGCGATGTGATAAAAATTTCTCACCATGATTTTTTATCGTCTTCGCAAATACAATGGAACATCCGCGAACACCTTATATTAAATGTCAAAATATTTACGTTTCGCGAGGTATAATCCTGCTACGCAATCACATATTTGAATTTGACCGGTGTAAATATGGAAAATATTCAAAAAACGCTATTTTTATTTATTTATAATTTATCATGCTTTTTATTGCATTTAGCCGGCGGTTGGCAAGCCAAATGTCAAGAAAAGCAGTCGCCATAGTAATTGTAATTTAATTATCACTTTTTTATATTAGATACTCCTTACTATTTCGCAAATGCAATATATGCCTGGAAGAATGACTAGACAGGTGCCACCGTTTTGTAGCAACAATTTACGGACAGTGTATACTTGTAATGCCGTATTAAACAGACTTCGAGAACTCGGCAATAGTTATTCCCACGTATCTGATATGTTTAGTGTAGGGTATTGTTCCTATAGAACAAACCTTTTGAACTTTTTCAAAGATTATATTTATTTATTTATGCATTTCATATAATATACAATTTTTTGTTCCCTTTGCTCAGCTGTATGAAACAGTACTTATGATGTTCTTGTTATATTACTTTAAAATATTTTATTATTTAATTTATTTTTACATTTATTCTTGAATTGCTTAAATTTTCTACTAAATATGTTGTTTAATGTTTAGGTTAATTTTTTTTAATTATAAATCTTGTATTATTTTTAGGTTATTTTTTTTTATAAATCTTGGGTAAATGGAAATTTATGTTTTAAAAATATATAATGCACATATATGTTAGTATTTTTATTTCTTTTAAAGGCAGATTTACTGTTTATGTTGATAAAATAAAATATTGTATTATTTTTTTATAGTAACCGCCGATTTTTTGCCAGTAAACTGTATTTATTTACGAGAAAAACAAAAAACAAACCGACACGAGCGCTTAGAGATTACACACGCGTTGACTCACGATTATTGTTCATTGTGATCGCTCAAATGCTTAGCATGTTTTTAAGCACGTCAATAGTTATTTATGATTGAACTACTGATGGAAACTTCTCGTTGCAAAGAAACAAGCTCAGGGTTCTCTTTGATTTAACGTTCTAACGATTAATAAAACATATAAAACAAAAAGTACATATTATACTCCCAGGAGTTAAAGAAACTCATTTGGGACCATACATAAAAAAAAAACATTTTTAAAATGTTAAATCACTTTTTGTCAATCATTTTTTGGTGTAACTGTAATTTATTCCGAAGACATGTTAAAAAAGGCAAGTAAATTAAAATTATTAAATTGAAACAATAAAAAATATAAACAATTAACGTCCCCCTTTCAACGGGCGGCGGTAAAATTAATAAACGTTGACCGGTCCGCGGCGATAAAAAGGCTGGACCACTGATATAAGTAATCTCACAAAAAATTAAAAAGTTGTGTCTAAATGTAATTCTAAATTGAGTATTTTTGTTGGCTTTAAGAATTTTTTTTTTATTAACGTTATTAAAATTTAACGAGGGTGATTTTTATAACTGATTTGTTGTATTTATAGCTGAAGTCATTTACAACAAAAACACATGGAGAAAAATATTTGTTCACAACAAACTGAACAAGCAGCACATAAAAACATGTAACAAACACAAACAAGGATAGTAAAGTTATGGTATATAATATATTAAGAGCATAGGTGGTATCGGTATTTCAACACTGTTTTACTGTCTCTCTCTCGCACAGTCTAGGGAACCAAATCAGTTGAATTGACATTTTCCACATAAGCCAAATGAATTTTAAACTTGCTATTGAATAAATAATTTAGGATTCTGACGGCTGTTTATGTATTTATATTAATTTGTAAAAAGAGAAAAAGAAATGTATAAATAAATACACGTCAAATATATTTATTAACGTATTACCAGATATTTGTTTTTTTTTAAATTTTTCAAAATTAAATTTAAATTTTTTTATTTTATAATTTTTAATATTTATTTATTTAAAGGGTTTATTATTTTGTTTCTTTTTATATTTTATTTTTAAAACAGTTGAAAACCCCTGGGTTCGTATTCTAATGGGAAGTTAAACTTTATCTTCAATTTTATCTACAAAGTAAAATAATGTTATCTGTATGAAAAATAGAACATGTTTACAATTTTTTTTCCAAACATGTTTAATTGCCGGTTACTGACGAAGATACTTTAAATTTTCATACAAATATGCATACATTCGTACATAAATATCGATATTAGTTTATACCGTCTCAGTATATACCGATGAAGATAGCCGTTCATAATCGCGGCCCTGAGCTCTTATCAGGAACCAGCTAGTATTATACCCAGGGCATTCAATATATATTGCAACAATTCCAGCAAATCAATATTTTATGATTTTTTCTATTTCGAATATACTGCGTTATCTTTATTTTTATTATAATAATGAATTTTTTTTATTTTATTTAAGTATGTCAAGTATTAAAATCCCAAAGTTAAAATCCCAAATTATATGGAATAATGTATAAAACAACTGCGTAATACGAGTATGTATAGATATATTGTTATTATATTATTTCATAATTTTGTAATTCGGCACTGTAATGTTAAATGTATTTATGTTTATGTTTATAAAAGGCATTTGTGCCGTGTACATACTAATAAATAAATAAATGCCTCCCTGATACTGTGCAAAAAAGACAAGTGCACGTCGGACTGCTTTTGTCTAACTAAAATCGACGTTTTGCTGTCCCATTTTTCGCACCCCAAAACTGAAGCGATTTGGTTGTTTTTATAAGAAACGGAATCAAAATGATATTTGCTGTGTCGGTACATTTTCCGTTTTTCAAAATTATTTATTATATTTGTATAACGTGCGTCCAAAGACACGCCAATGATAAATATCTACAGTGTGTAAAAACATCACTGCTCTAGTGCCATAATCCAGGAAAAAAACGGGAATTCGTTTGTATGAAATTTATTTTTTCCTCTTAAAAAAAAGATCTACATATAAGACTTCGAGCTAAGCCATGCTAATCCTTCTTCATCCTACCCTGTGTTTAGTGCCTAAGAGATCTACGAAAAGCGGGAAAATCCAACCCAAAGAATTACAAACTACGTTACGAATTGACTAATATACACATAACGGACATTGGGGCATAAAAATTAAAACCAAAGTTGCTCTAGGAAGATTTGATAAAATAGCACATTTTTACTTCTGGTAACACAGTTGGGAACATAAAAAGAGATTGATTGTATTTTGTATTTTATAATAGATTTTTTTATAATATTATTTCATATACATTTTTTTTAAAAGCTATGTTTTTTTCGTAGCTTTGCGAAATAGATATAGCAAAATAGAATTTCCAAACATGTTTTTTTTTTAATATAAAAAAATATGTTAGGGAATAAAAATATTTTTTGTAAATTTGAATGTAAAATCATAATATAATATTGAGACCTCACTTATAGTCGTAAGTTGACACCCGGAATATATTGTTCTTTGCTAACAGTTAGTATATGGCTGTTACTTACAAGTTAGCGGCTAGATAAAGTTTTATTGAGCACATTTAGTACATTACACAAGGCTGGCTGGGCGAGATTATCTGCTCGAACAGGGGAAACCCTTTATTGTCATTGGTCTCGAGGCTGATTAAGTCCGATTTAAGGCTGGCGCGGGCAAACCGAGAGCCTAATTGATAGATATTGGAGGAGATTATTTACTTCTCTATCCGTTTGTGTTAGCGGGCTCCATTTGTACCTAAACGGGATTATTCGAGTCACATTGAGTAAAACACATGATCAAAATCTTAGAAATAAATCCTTGAATAAAATTTCATAAGGATTACGAAATGATACTGTTACGAAAAGGAAAAGATATGAATCATGTGTACTGTGACTACCTACGCATTAGAGTCTACTTACGCACCCTTACAAAAAGAATTGTAGAAAAGCTCAAATGCACACAGCGATCCATGGAAAGATCCATGCTTGGTATAAGCCTAAGAGACGTAGTAAGAAATGGAGAAATTAGGAACAAAACTAGAATAGTGGATATCACGGATCGTGTAGCAAGACTGAAGTGGCAATGGGCAGGACATGTTGCGAGACAAGACCCTACAAGATGGACCCCTAAAATTTTTAGATGGAGATCTTGGGAGAATAAGAGAGGCGTCGAAAGACCTAAAAAAAGATGGTCCGATGATATATCCGATATGGGGAATAAAAATTGGCTGCAAGCAGCAACCGACCGAAAGAATTGGAAGGATATAGAAAAGACCCATACCCAGCAGTGGAGGACAGAAGGCCGAAGAAGAAGAAGACAGTTACGAAGATAAAAAAAACAGCATTGCGTCGATGATAATCCCAACATGATTCCAATGTATTATCAGGATGTGTCTTGTAAATACGAGAAAACTTTTTATTTATTGATGTTTTTTCTTTTCATTTTAGTACATTTCTTATTACATATATCACTTTATTTATTATAACACAATAATCTCACATGGGCATGGCCTGTGCGTGGGTGCTATAAATCTAGAATGTATTATGAAATCTATTTGTGAAAGTGAAATAGAGACATACAAAATTAAAACGGAAAGTTACATTCTGGTGTTTTCTTGTTCAATTCATAAATTGATTTTAAGGGAAAATAAGAGAATAAGAAACGAAATTATAAAATAGACGTAGAGACATAAAAAAATTAAGTAGGTAATTAAATGTAGAAAATTACAAAAGCAAAGAAAAAGTTTTTTTGGAAAAGAAATCATTGACATTTATATTTGTGACCCAGTTTATAAATACGTTATTAGAAGAATGGCTTAAATTATCGTTTTCTGTTGCGTCTTTAAAATAGGAGTTATAAAGTTTAGGGGCAAGGACATTTGAATGCCTCTGTCCTAGTGTTGATTTACAAAATAGAATATCCAACACTTGATTTCTACTTTAACTATGGCGGTTTGAGTTTTGAGGAAAACGTGTTTTTTTTTCAAACATATTTTAGACATTGCTGACAGTACATTTGTCTTCCATTCTAAAGTTTTTTCAAAGAACAATCGGATGGAGAGATATATTTTATTCTTATTAAGCATAATTTTTATTATCAGTTTTTGATCTTATCGAAGAGTTAATATGATTTTTAAATGCTCCACCCCATCCAATTACTACGTATGATAGCGTCGATTGGATAAGTGAAAACAATTCTATTAATTTTGTAATCAATAATACCATTTAGGCCCGTAAATATGTAAGTTAAGTATCTATAATAAATGTCTTTATTCGTCTGAATGTTTGTTATTATTTTTAGTATTGTTAATTATATACGTATATTCGTATTCCTGAAAGGTCAGACAATGGATTCAACTCAAAATATGGGTAGATTAAGAATGACTGAATTCAAGGTGTAAGCATCGATCACGTTTTTTATCATTTCCTTCGTATAAAATCGTATTGTATAGAAATAATTTATAAAATAAACTAATTTTAGCATTTGTATTCTTTCTTTCGTTGAAATAAATGTATTGGACTTGACAACTACTGACAGAAAATCTTGTTTTTCCACTTGTCAGGGAAATTTTAATAACGGTAGTCATTATCGGTTTTCCCAGTCCTGTCCCCCGAGGTAATTTTAAAAACGTCGCTTTACAAATGATCTAATTTCAATAATATATACCAACGATAGTGGAAATTTATACGATTTCAAAATAAAAATGGTATATTATTAATACCAAAAATATGATAACCTTTCGAACTGATCCAAGGTTTTTACTGTTTTAGTTTTTTTCACGTCCCATTCCAAAATTCCAAGGAAAAGAGTACCAAAACCATGGTTGTTTATTTTCAAAGTTTGCATGATTTATGAATAAAATTTACCAAATTATTTCTTAAAATTGTTCTATGTAATAACGCGTCATTATTTTCGTGACACAGTAAAATTATTTTAAGATAACTACATAGATATTATAAAGTTATTTGTAGTCGTTTATTTCAAAATTAACCATGTTTATGGATCGTATAAACGGAAAAATGTGAACAGCCAGCCGCGGAAAGAAGGTGTCAAGGCGCATTATAAAACTTTGTCGTCTGTCTACTTAACTATACATAAGTTAGGAGGAAGGGATGGGATGTTGGCAGTTAGTATTAGAACAAAGGTGAAGGTTTTATATTTCACCCCCCTATCCATCTTCACGTACCTAGACTGAGAACTCAAAGGCCCTATAGCCCGAACGAAATATGTGAATCTATGATGCATTATGAGGACCTTGCATGATATTTCTATAGTGATCATTTATTTCATTCATCTTTGATGAAATCCTAAGGTGATTGAATACCAGTATTGGAATGAAAGATTTGGACGTAGGTAATCTACTCAAAAAATCGATTAATACAAAGTAATTAATATTCTTTCACGTGATTTTAATTTTGATTAAATCCTTAATAGCAATATGTTTTTTTGGTGTGTACTAGAGATGGGCGTTTCGGTTATTTAAATGGAATTGTTACTGTTTCACAAATTTAACTGTTTCTAAATAACAGTTAAAAGCGGGGTGCATGAGCATGCTGATCGAAAAACTGTTTTTTTTAAGAAACAGTTTCACATATCCGGAATTATTTTTAGTTTCCACGGAGAGGTGCGGAGTGAGCCACGATTTTGCCCACGCAACTTTATAGGTTATTTTTGGAAAAAGTTTATTTTAATAACCTAACTATTTTTTATTTACAGTAACAGTTAAAAAACTGTTTAAGCTGGTTCTAAAGAATAACTGTTTATTTTTTTTACCACCTTAGTACTTACTATGTTTAATGAATTTTTTTTTCAATTCAATTAATTAATTTTAAATATAACATATTCATGACAAACATATATTCAATACGTACATATTATAAAAAAGAAAAAATACATGAAAGAGACTCATGTCAAAGTAGTAGGAGAATCCTGTTCCGGAAAACCCCTTCGGATACATGGAACAGATCAATATCAAGAGCGATGTTGTTCAGCATAGCGGTAGCCCTTCCAACAGGCATAACCATAGACAGGTCGATTCTGTATATCGGAATATGAAACAATCTATGCTGACGCTGTCTTAGGTAATTATCAGGAACATACAAACCAATGCTCATCATAATCTCAGAATTATCGATCATACCGCGCAACAATCGATAAAAATGTGTAGTCAAATACTCATTTCTTCTAGTCTCTAAACTATTGTAGCCATGCATACCCTGGAGAAACTCGGTCGGGTAGAGCCAAGATAATACCCGCACTCTCTCTCATGTAGAGATATCTCAGAAATTTCTTTTGGATTTTCTCTGTCATAAGAGAGTACTTCAGTTCATGTGGCCCCCAAATCATCGAGCCACTCTCGAGTCTATTTCGCACCAAGGAGTTGTAAAGAGTTCTCAGTATGCGGGTATTTTCGAAAACCCTGGCAGTACGCAGAACAAATCCTAACATCTTCAATGCATTACCACTGATTGTCTCAATGTGTGCATGAAATGTCAGGGTGCTCACAAATCTAACACCCAGATCCTTAACATTCGATGTTTGTATCAGATTCATCGGTCATTTATTTTGTAGCGAATAAATAGAGTTTTTTGGGCCCTAGTGAAGGACGTGACCGAACACTTTGAAACATTAAACCTTAGTTTGTTTCACCTTCCCCATTCACCTTTATTAGATATATCAGCTTGGAGAAGACGAAAATTGTCAGAAGTTGTCACCTTTAAGAAACGTTTTAAGTCATCCGCAAACAACAGAAAACGCGAGAAAAAAAAAAACTCGCATGCCTATAACTTATATAATTTAACGTTATTATTGATTTTTAAACACCACAGTACACATCCTTTTGTTTTTTAAAGCTTTTATTAAAACAAATCACTTTTAGTCTAAAGCAACATTTTCAATACATTATATTACTATTAACATATGTTACGACATAGATGAAGAGCGTTTTTGATTTATCTTAATAACTCCTCAGGGGATAGAAACCAGTCTTTGTATATTACATTTACAAATATTGACGGCCTCCGTGGTGTAGTAGTTAAGACACTTGACTCACGCACAGAAGGTCCGGGTTCGACTTCCGGTGAGAACACAAAAAAATAAAAATGTATTTTTTTCAAGTTCCGTAATTCACCATTGTAATTGGGCCTCCTGATCTGTTGTGATGCAAAAAAATGTTATTTGGACATACGCAAAATATAAGTAGTACAAAAATATATTAAAATTTAATTTCAAATATATATATATTATTCAACTGTTATCATTACGCCATTTCAGATAAGGTAAAAATATGAAACACCAGTTAAGACTATCTGTGCTAAAATATATTAAACAATAGTTAGGTTAGGTTAGGTTAGGTTAGTCCTGCGGCTAGTGTCTCGAATTTGCGGATCAAAGGTTGGTGGTACGAATCCCACTCTACCCCACCTTGATTCCCATTTTCTTCAAGTTATTTACAACTCGTTGAAAATGCCCCTCGAAATTAAATATTGGGTAAATTATAAGAACGCAAAAAAATGTTTTGTAAAAATAAAAAAAACATTTTTTGTAAGATTAATATTAGTTTAATTTTCGTATTTTATTTCATCTTGCATTTCTTCGTATAACTTTATCTCTTAAGTGTATAAGTCTCCAATTGCTACCCGACCTATTGACCTGAATTAGGAGGAAAAAATCAATATTTATATACCCCATTTTATGGTTCTTAAACCCTTCAATTTATACGAAAAAAAAACATTCTGTCTTGTAAAATCCAAAACGATTTTATTAAAATTACTACATTAATAAAATGTTATTTAATGCAGTGAAAGGTTTTTTTCATCAAACATAATTTAATAAACACCACAAATAATAAAAAGGAACCCACCCAACGGCACGTCACGATATCGTCACGAAGAAAAAAAAATTGACAGATACTAAACATGGAAACAAAGTAAAATTACACAGTTTTAGCTTTTTATCGTTGCTAAAAGTCTTTAAAATTGGATGTAAAAAGCTTTCGACAATTTATGACACAAGTTTGACATGCCAATGTTTGAACATATTTACCCACTAACGAAATTATAAACGTCGGTACTTTACCCGATATAATGCAGTCTTTGCATTGCATTGACGTGCCTTGTTTCAATTACTTTTCAAACTCAAAAGTATGGCATGTTGCTAATTTAAAGAAGAAAATAAATACAAAGGATTGGTAGATTTTTTATTTAAAAAATAGGTGTACTCGTATATTAATGTCTACATATTGTGTCAACAAAAAAATCAGCACCACGCATATTTATAAAGTAAATAAAATACCGTTTTAATAAATTATATTTTTTAATTTACTTTACCTTATCAAGTTTATTTATTTTATCTTCTTAATTCTATCATGAACCCCCTAATAAACGTACAAAAATTCATTCCTAGAGTGATGCTGCGTTGTCCCTCCACTTTTCCACCTGAGACATTGTTCCAATTCACGAAGGTACTGGACATTCGACATTTTTTTTTATAAGAGTCATTGAAACATTTCTAGTCATACGGCTACAAGAGTAGATCCCAGCAGAATGCCCGTTCGAGGTTTTCCTGTAATTTGAATGATTTAATTCCAAAAACACGTACGACGTTTGCTCAGAGGAATGATTCTTTTGAGGCCCCAAGAGTGTTCAATATCCTGGATGAACATATTAAGTTCTCCAAAACGAAAGCCGTTTTCAGGAAGAGTGTACAAGTCTGGATTTTGTCTAAGGGAAGAGACCATTGCAGGAGACTGCTGCGAGATATTGCATATATTTATATACTATTAAGCGTGTTGTCCAGATGCCCTTTGAAATATATGTACCGTGGTTATACAATTAAAAATTACCATTTGCAAAAATGACGAAATTGAGATTATTGACTTTTTGACATCGTATTAGCATAATGCTTGACTGGTAAAAATGCCAAGTCGATCCGCAACTCTAAAAAGGATTTAATTTGTAAAATTTGTGATCATTTGATAGTAGCTCACAGATTTTTAACAAGTAAAACTGACCAACACACATAGTCACTTTTATGAGTAAATTTAAGATCCAAAGAATTGACCAAGTAACAGTTAGTCAATTTTACTTGTAGGTGATGTCACCAGTGAAGAGTAAGTAAGAGTTAGTAGTCAGTAGTTAGTAAGTTAGTATACGTTTTGTATTTGAGAGATACGGTTTTTTTCATAAAAAGTTGATGAATAAAATTTATTCTTTAGATTATTACGTAACACTTCTTCATTATTTGTTCTTTTTCATTTATGTTGTATTTCTGTGTTTATTTAACCTCCATAAATATTTATAAAATGAAATATTGAAATAAAAAATCCCAAAAATATAATTTACAGTTATAAAATAAAATATTCCCTCCCTCAATTAACGAAACAAAAATGATTATCTGCCAAATTTTACAGGTAAAATTGACTAAGTTTTTCAATTTTTTTTTTTTATATAAAAGTGATAGTGTTTTTAAAATATGTTTATACTTAACATTAAAGTTGAAAGTACCGTACATATAATATAAAATTACCAACCACCTACTTGAAAAATCTGATCTTTGAGAAGCAATTGAACTCTAGAAAAACACTAAAATGGCTCCCCTGAACATTATTGATTTTGTCACTTGGTCAATTTCTCTTGTATGCCCGCGGTATGCTCATGTAAAAATATTTAATGTTGATTTTTGCTATTATTTAATTATGTACGTGCTTCCACTTTCCATTATGTTGTATCCCAACTCAACACAGGGCTCTTGGCCTCATAGAGTTTGGGATACGTTATTATTGTATTTTTTTGTAGTATGTATGTATTAATAAATAAATAAATATGTAAGTTCACATAATTTGAAAAAGTTTTATTTCTCATAAACATTAATTTTATCTTTGTTAAACAAACTGAATTCTGTTTTTGTTTTATAGTCCTGGTAATTTTTTATTTTATTTATTATTTTAATGACAATAATCCACATAATCTGGATTTAAATGTTTAGTTACATAGGTATCATGTTAACAAAATATCGCCATTACAAGGTATACATATATCATTATTACATACAATACAGTTGGTTTTTATATTTCAAAATAATTAATCGACATTTTAAAAATAAATTAAACAATTTTGTGATTGGGATCAGAAACAAGTTTAACAACTTTTAGTTTAAACAAACATATTCTTTTGATGCGCCGATTTGATAGAACATCACACAAACATCGCCGTGTTAACAATGCAATACCTATCTACAAATGTAAAGTTACTGCAAAAAATGTCAGTGGATGGTCGATCTAAAATTCTGACTACAAAATTATCTCTGTTAAAGGCGTAAAAACTCATAAAAATATATTATTAACGTAGCAGTTGGTACATACTTGGGTACCCTAAATTGGAGGTACATACATATACAGGTTGGCCGGAGAAGTGACGTCCAAAGGTAAAATGTAAAAAAGGTGGTAAATATTGAGGGGTATCCAAATTACCCCCATGTATGTTCTGCGATTTTGCGTAGTTTTTGAGTTATGATTTTTTTATGAGTTTTTGAAAATTTTCGACCAGATCGGTTTTTATTTTATTTTTTTAAATTTCTGGAATGCTCTTTCGGGATTTTTTTGTAAATCATTCTTTATAAATTGTAATTTCACGCATAAAGTAATCAGCTTTGTAATATTAATAGAAGCTATGAAAGTTTTGACCTAAAATGCAGAATTTAAGTTCGAGCGAGTCAGACTTGAAGTTTCAACTTAAAATTAAAAATCTTAAAGAGCAATTCCGAGTAACTTTAAAAATTGCGCTAGGCTCTAAGCTTTTGTAATAATACAAAAAACTAGTTCTTGAAATATTGATGTTTTTTATTGATATTTCTTGATAAAACTCCATAGTTAATGATTTCGGTAAAATTAGCCAGTCTTGAAGGCGAAAGCGCTCGTTGGTCAAAATAATAAAAAAGTATAACTAAACCAAGAAGTTTCATAGATAATTTTATTTATAATTTTATCATAAGTACTTAAAAGGCTATTATTTGCTGAAATCAGCCTTCAAAGATACTGAGGTGGAAAATTCCTGAGAATAATTGTAATAAAAAAAATGGCGACATGAGTAGCAGTTAGCAGTAAACACAAGGTGAGAACGACTGAGGAATATCTCACCTCAGTATCTTTAAAGTCTGATTTCAGCGAATAATAGCCCATTATGTGCTATTTTTTTTTGTATTATTACTAGAGTCTTGCGCAGTTTTTAGAGTAACTCAGAAACTTAGGAATTATCCATAGAATTAAAAATAGCCCAAAAACCGCTTACGCACATTAAACAGAAGGCGACTAAACTACTTATAAATGAATATGTTTACGTTTTGACCCATTAGTTTTTTTGTAGACGTCGCTCAGTACGCAACTCCTGATTCGAATTCAACTATGCCATGTTGTGTCCTTTTAAAGTGTAGACATATTGCTAGGATCCTAAAGAAACAGGATGCAATCACATTTCATGTGTAATTAGCATATGAATGTGTATGTAAGAAATGCATTACTTAAAAATTGAATTATTTTTCCATCTGTCAAATCGTCGAAGAAACAAAATGAAAATTTTGTTAGTGTTGCCATGGTAGATTTTTTTTTACCCTACTTTGCTCATCTAATGAGAGAACTAATGAAAATTGAATCTCGGATTAAACAACTCTATCGTAGACATTTGACCGACATTATCTTTAAAACATCAAATATTATTTGACGTGATATAAAAATATCCGTTTTATGTAAAATAAAATTTGTTTTATATTTTAAGTATAAAGATCATTAATTCAATTATTCTCATTAAATGACCCTTTACTTATCTACTCTGTTGTGTCAATCGAAATTTCCGCGTGCACAAAAAAAATTTAGAGAAATTAACAGATTGCTTTTTTTTACCTTACATTTGTGTTATAATTATATTTTTCCCATCGTGCAATATTACGCGGCGACATCACGAATGCGCGTGGCGAAAGTGAGGCATAGTAGGGGAATTATTGGACACAGTCCGATGTATTCAAATATGATTCTACGCTCCTTCTGTACTTTTCTTAATTCTATGGAATTATCTTTTTAGATTTTTTATTTTAAGTTGAAAGTTCAAGTCTGACTCGCTCGAACTTAAATTCTGTTTCTTAGGTCAAAACTTTTGTAGCTTCCACTAATATCACAAAGCTGATTACTTTATGCGTAAAAGAACAAATTTATAAAGAATAAGTAACGAAAAAAAAAATCGGAAAAAACCTTCCACAAATCAAAAACAAAAAAAAAAACTACGCAAAAACGCGGAAAATACATGGGGGTGATTCGGATACCCCTTAATATGAAGCACCTACATTTTACCTTTGGACGTCACTTCTCCGGCCAACCTGTATATGAAAAGTAAGCACCTGCTTCCATGTAGGTAATATCCGCTCCGTGATCTCCTATCACGTCCCATGTATTGTTGCCATATATCCTTACTTTGTACATGCATAGTATGTGTTGACGTGTTGTTTTCCTTTTGCTAAAGCTACATAACCCCTAAATGAGAAAAATACGTATTTACTTTCAGTGGAGGGATATAAACGTACTAAATACTATATGAACGTAGTGATAATATTTCCTCTACAAAGAAAATGTTTTTTAAAACTCTTTGAAGGGGATGTAAGCTTTTTTGCAACTTTGACAGCTTTTCTTGTAACTGTACGGATTTAGTAAAGATTTTATTATCAATAATAATTTATTTATTTATTTACAGACATTGTCCATTTATACAATTTATAGGGTATTAATAGTATAATATTAAACATTTAAATAAAACGGTTAAAAACATTAAAAAATAAGAAAGAAGCATTGACAAACATAAGGGATAGCAAGACAAGATATGGACTATTTATTTAGTGCTCTTTAAAATCGTCGTAGATTGAAACCAAAAAAGCTCAGATCTTGTCTTGAGTTAACAATACGACAAAAATGGGTCATTGGAGAATTAAGGCCATAGTTTGTTCTATGTTATGTTGTTCTGTTTGTTTGTTCTAATTGTAATAAATAGGTAAAAAAAACGAGGACGATTAGTGAAACCCGAACGTATTTTCAAAGAAGTTTTCTTTGACATAATAACAATGCTTAAATGTAATTGATGCCAAATATTATCTTTAAATAAAATTTAAAACATGCAGAACGACTAGGCGGAAAAATTAATGTCACAAAAAGTAAAAAGTACAGCGGAGATTTTAAAAACTGAAATGTTGAAAAGCCATCAAATAATCATGAAAAATATTGTTCTGGCTTAGTCAAATAAAATTTAAATTTAATGAAATAAAATTTAAACATAAAATACTAAACTGCCTTATTATTAATATATTACTTAAAAATATATTACTAACTAAATATGTATAATGTAAAAGACTAAAAAAAATGCCAAAGATGACATTTGGTGATGTTTATTAAAGATATTATGTGAACTATTTGATTAATAGAACATGTTTATAATTTAATTGCAAACAATTTGGACACGTCTTTTTAGATACGATTTCAAGGTTAACGTTGCTATTTTCGAGTAAAAATTAAAACGACCTCTACTCGATAAAGACTCAAACTTTATATGGATGTCTAGTGCGGCCCAAACATATTGCCCGTAATCAACTGTCATTATTAACAGTAAACATACTTTAATTCACAAATTTATCCCCTAAATTGAAAAAAAATAGTATCTGAAGTAAATATTTTGATATAAGGAATGGTTTTAAGCAACATTATACAAGTGTCGGGACAATAAATGCCCAAAATCATGAGAAATTATTCGAAATCAATTACCTTTGAAAACTGACTCCTTTACACACCTGATACGTTCTTATTGCTGCAACCAAACATACCGCAATATAGTCGATTTTTATTTATTATAACATTATAATATAATATATTTACATAAATATCCTAGTTATTTATTTACAAACAAAGCCAAGCACAGCGAAAAAAACATCCGATAGAATCGTTATGCCTATGTTGTCAATCAAAACAAAATGGCCGCTAATTTGTTGATAACCAACATCGCTTGTGTTCTATGAAACATAGTGATGGGGCTTCTATATAGGTTGACGCATTATTGCTCTGAGTGTATGTATATGTTATGTAAAAAGGATTCTATTGTACTGAATTCAAATATTTTTAACGTCTTGGATATGGGTAATGCATTACGAAAATTTAGGAATGAGAATTGAAAGAAAACGTCAGAGGAAGGAAGTAAAGGAAGGAAGCTCGATAAGGTTTAAGGACTAGAGTACCTAAATATGTAGCATCATTATTTTTTCCCAAGTAGAACATTATAATGTTAAGAGGGTACGTAAAATTCCGTTTCGCTGAAAACCTTTTTTAGGAAATTGAATTTATATCTCGAGTCTAAAGTAAGTAATAAAATTAGATCAAGTCAATTTGTACCTAGCATTTTTATACGGAAATCTACACGTTAAATTCAGCGAGGTGTACTTTTTAGATTTTGCGTCTTTTCGCAATTATTTTTTTATTTACGCCCGTAATGTGATTTTCATAGATCAACTAAAAGGAAAACATTTCTTGCAGTTCCTAAATAATGAACAAAGCAAAAAATAAACTACCAAAAAAAAAATGTCCTTTTGCCTATTTTTAGTACAAATAGGAGTATCGATTCCTTTGTTTGAAATGTTTTTCTCAATCAATCGGAAAAATACCTATGGTTTTATTGTACGCAATCAAATTTGTACAAACAAATAATTACTACTTTATTTATCGTAAGTCAATGTTATAATTTTACTAGATTATTTACATAATTATTTGCAAACCTTTTTAATAAATTTATTTGTTAAAACAAATTGAAACACAATATATTTTACACCAAACTATTTTGCCCCAGCTTATAGAGATGTCTTTTTGGTCTATTGTGTAGAATAAAAGCGTTATTTTTTTTTTGTTTCGTTAACCACAGCAAACGTGTAAAGGATGGTTTCTGTTGGCGCTTGCAATTCTCGATTTGAATACCTACGCCTCATTGTATTGCTGTAAACTGTAGCTGACTTTGTGATTGATAATCATAGAATGGTTTTTGTCCGTATGGACGACTCTATAAGCCGGTGGTGTATTGTTACTCTGAGATTTACAACATAATTTTCTAATTACTAATATGATGTGGTGGAAGTTTTGTTTTGAAAACTGAATAGTTTATTTTATCAATAAAGTTATAAATTACTTAATATAATACTTAGGTTTAATTGCAATTACATGTAAGATTTAATAATTATGTAAACGGATGACGAAGTAAATAATAAGCAATATGAATTATTGATTTAACTGTATGTTAAACTACGCTTAGAGAACTTAAACGAGTTTAAAGATAACTAAATTTTTACAAGTAAAATTGGGCTTTAGTATTTAGAAGACACTGGATCATTAAAATATGCTGGAATAATAACATTATTCAACGATTTTAGCCGCTTGCAGTGAAGGCATTACGGGGCCCGGCCGGGTGACGTTCCGTAACCTAACTCGGCAATTAGTTTGCACTGTATAGGAAATAAGCACCCCTATAGCGTGAATAACAAATTATACCCCACACTTCCTAGTAAAGAGAACCCTTTCAGCAAAGTATTTAGTAAATGAACGGACATATTGTAAAACGAAATGATTCTAGTGCTCTTAATTACAAAAAATGAAGGTAAATCAAGCAATTTAAATTTGAGATCCTCGCATTTTTACACATCAAAAAATTGAAGATATTTGTAAAGTCTTACACATAAAAATTTACGAAATATTGTAGTGAAAACCGCTTCAATATTTCAATTTAATTTTATCGGGAATTGAGCTCGGGGAGAACAGAAAATAAACATTTTGGATAGTTCTGCAATGTAGACAATCAATTTAATTATAATACACCAAGTCAACATAACTGGAAATCATTCCCGGGGCGGATAGAAAATACAAATTTAGGAGAGTACTAGTAGGGTTGGGTGGAGAGAAATGTAGCGCGAGTGCCACCTGGCGTATTTCGGCTTATGTGCACTTTCAAAGCGCATGCATCCTTCTCATGGACCCTGCGACATGCGCAGAGGCTCGTGTTTTGATTTTGTCGCCATTCGGCAGGGCTAGCAGACACACGTGTATATTTTTTTGCTCAAAAAGTATTTTTTCCCATCGTAAAGAATTTTGGGTAGCTACCAACTTTGACGATATTATTCCACCAAGTAAGTTTATTTGGATAGCTTATTTTCTTATATTTAAACCAGTGCTACTTTAAAAATTTTCAGGGTCCTCATACAAGTTCTAATCGTAAAAACGTTTTGATAAATGTTTGTATTCGGACCGTCAACATCTTCAAATTTTTGTTTATATTGACTTTGTCCGGAGTTTCCGTCACAACCCCATTTTGCTATCACATTCAACATTTTAAGTTGATTGGGTTATAATGTTCTATACATCCCTTTAAATATTTATCGTTCGCATAATCGTGTGGTTTAAAATGGCTTGCAAACCTACTTCCGCACTTTTTTTAGTCAATTGGACGAAATTTCGGTTTGGAGAACAAAGTTTTTTTAGCCTTTTGTACCATTTTATAAGTTGGGAATACAAAAAAAAAAAAAAAAACAACATTAAAACCTATTCATAAAATAAATACTAAACATACTTTCCGTAATAGATTCCATTTATTTGTATTTCTTTTGAACTTGTTATAAAATTGTAAAAAAAAATCAAGTTAGGGTCGTTCGATTCGGAGATATTTTCGACTAAGCGTACATCAGAGATAAAGGTCGAATTCAAATTCAAATATACGGTACTTTATAGCCAGATAGTTTTTTATTATTTTCTTTATTTAGTCTTAAAATAGTACAAACATAATATATTAATGTCCTTATATTAACTTATATCTAATTATCATTAACATATATACTAATTAATAACATTTCTAACCAAATATGTACACTTGAAAGGTATAAGAAAAAAAATTGCAGAGAACAAAACATTTTCAATTTCATTTTTTCGGAAGAACCAGAAGATTTGTTGATATGGTTTCATGCAAAATCACCTACAGCACAGTCACTAAACCACACACCAATCAACGCAGCAGCACATTATCCTATCAAACCACGACAAATTTGCAACAACGTTACCATACTACAAAACAAATATTAAATCTGTCTATTTATTATGGGAGCAAAAATTCATAAACATTTCTTGTATACCCACGAACAGGCCGTGCCTTTGTGGGTTTTTTTTGTTTACTATTTTTACTGTTAATATAAATTTCATTTCTATGTAATTATCCTTTATTTTTAATACTCTGTTTTACCTCTTATGTATACTGTAAAAAAAAATATATAAATAAAAACAAAAAAAGCTCCAAGAATAATCTCGAGAAAAAATGCAGAAGGGTAGTCGATGCTAAATTGCTTCATTAAAGTATTTACTCATTGTAAACAAAGAAAATCCTTCAGTACAATGATTTTCGTTAAAAAAAACATTAACTCATAATTATTTTGGAAAACCTACACAAAAAACTTCTTTAAAGCCAACTCGAATACGATTACCATTATTCTAATTCGCGCTGGGGGCTTATGGCTGAGAATTTATTTTATTTATTCATATTTCACTCTTACAAACTATAAACAATAATAAAAATAATGTAACCTCACTGGAACATTTAAGTTTGGAAGTGAAAATTCTTGATGGAAGTTCATTGTAATTTATTATATAAATAAAAGACGAGTGATACTTTAATCCACAAATTTGGAATATCCGGTGACCGGTTTCATCGCTTTCGCGACATCTTGTCGACCAGTCTCGAAGATGTCGCGAAAGCGATGAAACCGGTCACTGGATATTCCAAATTTGTGGATTAAAGTATCACTCGTCTTTTATTTATATAATAAATAACCTCACTGGGGTTACCCGTGCAAAGGACTCTTAACAATATACTTTTTTGAAATGTTTTTACGTTTGGGAAAAAAAAAGAAGACTAACTTAATAAACAGAGATAATTACAAAATATTCAGACTGTTTTAAAAACTAGGTATAGATGTTCATCCATATTATTTATATTACAAAACGCACAATGAAAATAACAAAAACCTTAAAAAAGCCATAGACTTGCGGAGCAGTTGATTCAATATTGGTTTGGGTGAATGAGACAATCCATTTTACTTCTACCTAGCCCCACTATCCATTTTTTATGGCGTTTTTAAACATTTTATCATTACTAATTGTTGTAGTCTTAAAAATTAGCAATGTGGCTTGTAGATTTGATTATCATAAAAGTGTTCTTATCTCAGTTTCACATTTCTATGGCTGGCTGCTTTTTGCATAACTAGATTCAATTATTAAGTCACCGTCCATATATACCTAATATAAAGATATTGTACATAAATACTCAACCTCTGACATTATACATTTCTTTTAATAAGATAAGTTTTAATGAGTTTCATTAGTTTCCCCCAGCGCCAGCGGCACCGTTTCTTGAATATTAAAGGAAAAATATTTTGCGACAAAATGTCCCATTTTACCAGCTTTGCATTATTGAATTATTTTTGATGAAGAAATCTACGCTTTGTTTTGTTATCTTTACTTTACATCAAAATATTTCTTCTATGAGAAAGTTCAGTGCTACGGGAAATTGGATATAAAATATGTTTTCTTACACGCGTTAAAAATTAGAGCATTTAATTGCTCGGAGAAATTTCTCAAAAATGTATGAAAAAACGAATAAATATGGTTTTAATAAGAATAAACTACTTTTAGACGTCGCAGGTTCTTGTTAACAAGAACCAATCTATTGTAAGGTTGTTATTTATTTATTTACTTATAAACAGTTTATAACCCAATTTTTTGAGACTCCATGGGAACTAAAGTCCTGTGTTGAGTTGGGAGGAATAATTAGTTAACAGAGATTTACGAGCATATCACCACAGGTGTACCCCAGGGTGCCCATCTGGCACCCCTTCTTTTTAATTAGTTTATTAACGATGTAGCAAATGTACTACGTCGTTAATAAACAATTCTCCTTTACTCGTTTTTGGCTCTTTGCGGACGACAATAAAATTCTTAAAATAATTTAAAATACAAACGACTGTTTGCTGCTTCAGTCAGATATTAATTCTTTTAATATGTGGTGCAAACCCAGCTACCTAGAATTAAATATTAAAAAATGTAAAATAATGTCTTTTTATAAAATGAAAAAACCTATCTTCTTTGATTACAAAATAGAAAATATTAATTTAGATTTAGTCAAGTCTATTAAGGAGCTCGGAGTTATCATGGACTGTAAACTTACATTTAATGAACATATTGATCTATGATTAACAAGTCACTAAAACTCTTGGGTTTTGTTAGCAGGACATTTAGTGACTTTACTAATATGTTCACGGTTAAAACACTATTTTTTTTATTAAAAAAGAAATATTAGCGCTCTTATAATGTGCCCAAATATTTAAATTTTGGTGGCCATTTTCAACGAGTTGTAAATAGCTCACTATTAGAAAATGGAAATCAAGTTGGGGTAGAATGGGGCTCGAACCTCGGACCTCTGATCCGTGAGTCCGCAACGCTAGCCACGGGACTACAACCTGACTATATTGCTCACTTGTTTGTCCTCTTTTAGAATATGCATCCGTGATCAGGTCTCCCTCCTATGTAGGCCGGATAAATCATATTGAATCGGTGCAACGTCGTTTGCTAAGAAACGTAGCATAGATGATTGGCCTCGAGAAGGGAGACTACACTTACGGAGAAATGGAGTCAATGTAAAAATCTCAAGTCTACAAAAACGTAGAAATAACATTGACTCCATATTTATGTTTAATTTATTGAATGGCTTAGTTGATATACCATAGTTACTGGAACAAGTGGCTTTCAATGTTCCAATCAGCCGATTGCGAAATAATACTGTGCTGTTTCTCGATCAACACAGCACAAACTATGGCTTGTATGCACCAATGTCCCGATTATGTCGTATTGTAAACTCGAGACCAGATCTGGACTTTTTTGGAGTAAGTCTTTATAGATTTAAAAAATCACTAAGATAGACCGGATCTTGTCTTGAGGTGGTAATTTTTTTTTGTTCTGGCTTTAATTTTATATAGTTGTATTTTATTTTAGTAGTGCCTGTATTTATTATAAGAAATTGTATTTACATTATTAATTTCATCCATTTAAAATGCTAAATAAACTTTTAAAGGTTCAAGTATTCAATGTTCCTAATTTGACCGAAATCTGGCATCAATAAAAAAAAAATGGCGACGCGTAGAAAACGGAATCTTGAAAAAATGACATCTTGGCCAGTTTCTTCAATGATTCAGTGTTCCATTTAAAGTCATGGGTCATCTGGTTGGATTTGAAATTAGGTCCAGTAATTGATGCTCCAGTTCAAAGCCATAACCTCATCGCCAGAAAGTTCTATAAAGACACCCACATGAGAGTTCATTGCTTAGTTTATTTGTCCGTAGATACTCTCCTTTTGTTGCCCTTTTCAAAAATGTGCAATAATAAATTTAAGCATTAGATTGTAATCTTGATTCCTGAAATATTCGAACTGAATCGATCTGACTACCAAAAACGTGGCGCTAGCTGTGTGACATTTTCACATCGAATGTAGGTTACAATGTAAGTATAAATAATTGGTTAAAATATAAGTAAAAGGGACTCTGTGAATTTCCACCAAAGATTAATGGGATGTCTAGAGACATCGGATCTGTATGAATAAAAGTAATTTAAAGCACTTACACTCAAGGTAGTCCTTTTTTGAAGATCGCACCCGCTCGGTTCACATTGTGTCACGGAAGAAAGCTTAGAAATGAACCGCATTGACATTTTACATTTTACACACACATGACTGTATTCTTCATCCGCCTGGGCACATACACATGTTGTAAAAATAAACCGTCGCTATAAAATCATAGATCTAAAATAATTATAAGCACGTAAATAAATTACGCGGTGATTTTGTCATCAAATTTAATTTAGGTTCTTTTTACACGGTGATGTGGCGAAGGGGTGTTTCGGTCATAATTGGATTTCCCTTCGCAGCACAGGAGGGATAGGGGTGGTTGCGCCAATTTTCATGTGAAAATACTATCATAAATTGTAGAGGCAACATGAAAATTAATGTCCTTAAAGACATGTCAACACGGGCGTCACTGTCATATATTTAAGTGTGTCTAAAATATGTTAATTGAAATATGAACGACGTTGTCTTGTCGACGAACATATGCATTTCATTAATATTTTTTTTGCAGGTTTATTTTTTTTTTGCACTACAACAGGCCAGAAGGTCAGATTACAGTAGTAAATTACACTACCGTCATAAGCAAAAAGGCTATTATTTGCAAAACTCATATTTTTATGTGACACTTTTTGGTATTTATCAACTTTATGCGAATTAAAAAAAAAACTGAAAATCATAAGTAAAAAAACACAGTATGTCACAATAAGGAACTTCAGCCCAACTGGAAATCGGGTACAAAAAATGTTTTCTTGTGCGCGGTAAAAAATAGAGCGTTAAATTATACTGCAAAATTTCTTGAAAATGTACGAAAAAAATTATTAAAAATATTTTAATAAAAACGAACTACTTTGAACGACGTCACTAGTTCATATGAATCAACCAATGATAATAGAGTTGTGAGAGGTTTCCGGTTAACGGTAATTCAGTGGATCAATAAAATTAGCAGAACTGGCAGAGAAGAAGCGGAAGAGAACTTGAGACGCCACACGCGGAGTAATTTCAGAAATACAAAACATTAAAAAATCATAGCGCTGATCCGTATCCGAATCGTATCGATGCATACAAAACAAATTAAATTAAAAAACACGGAACTTCTTCATTTTTTAAGTATAAAACCTGTGAGTGTCATATCAACACCGAGTTTTTACTTATGGATCTCTAGATATTGTGTTATTAATTTAAAAACTAAAAAAAAACATTATATCGTTTTTCGTACTGATTTTTTTTTAATGCTCATCGCTATATTCGTATATCAAATAGTTCGAAATTTCTTGAAAAACATTACCTCAAATTATATTTAACTCATTTTGTGGATTTCGTCAAAAAACCTGCCTTTTTGATTATGACGGCAGTACAGCACAGAAAACTTAGGCTTGAGAAAATTACATTTATTTTTTATGTTCTCACCGGGAATCAAACCCGGAACCTTTCGTGCGTGAGTTAAGCGTCTTAACTACTACACCACTGAGGCTGCCTTCAATTTAATAAGAATGATGACGATGAACATTAAATAATTCATTCGCACCCAGCGGGTTCATAGGGCATCGCATTAGCACGCCATTTAACACATGAATGCGAAATTATAACACGTGACACGACAGAAAATTATTGCAGCGTTGAACCATTTTTAAAACGAATATTTCACGTCGACCCTTTCAGGAATCGAACCCTCAAGCATGGTAGGCGAATGCGCCAACCACTACACTATTAGGTGGACTTGTCTTAACTTGAGAGTAGCGTAGTAAAAGCGCTCGTCCAGGATTCTGGTTATTCATCATCCACCCGGACACAAGAATTTTTTTTAATTAAGGTTAATCTTTTCGTTACATTACTTTGTTAATTACGTACGATTTTAAAGTATTTTTTTTAAGTATCTTGATTGCGCTGTTTCAGATCTTAATCAAGTACGATCTAAGTTTCAATAAGGAAGTTCGGTGGTAGGAAAAATTGGATATAAAAAATGATTTCTTACACGCGGTAAAAATTAGGGCATTTAATTGTACGGCGTAGTATCTCGAAAATTATGTTCGAGAATCTTTTTTAGCTTACTGTGATGCTACTTGTGAAAACCTGTAATTGGCTTATTTGTTATTTGTTTTGTTATATAAATATGAGATAATTATAGCTGTTGGTTATCCAAATAAATAAATAAAAAATAAAAAAAATAATAAAAAATAGAAATGCTTTTAACTACATCACAAGTTCTTCCGAATCAACCAATGATAATATTGCGATACAATTCCGGTTTCCGGGAAGCTAACAGCTAACTTACCAATCAGCAGAACTCACCAACGAGAACTTGTGACGTCACTGGTGGAGTAAATTAAAAATATAAAAAAACTTTAAAAAATCAATACGGTACATAAAGATATAAACATTTCTTTAGGCTTAAGTTAAGTCTTTTAACAATTAAAAAAAATATGACAAAACCACTGAACTCCCCATAATTCCAATTCTCAAAAGTCTTGGTTTTATTAATAATTATTTTTAACTAAAATGATAAAAAATGCATGAAAATGAGTAGGTGGGTACATAAAATCAAGCTCGTAAAAAAGGGTATTTTTGCTAACACAGAAAACTTTGAATTAAAGATCAAACAAACAGTCGTCTCATATATTTTTAAAATATACAATCATATTTTTGTTATGTATTTGTTTTTTGTGAAAAAAAAAACAATTAGAAAGACAGCCAGATGTAATATTTTTTTATAATAAATATTTTTTATGTAGGCACTTCTAAAAAATACCAGTAGGTTATATGAAAACAGTAGAGGAGAACGAAAAGCGCACTAGATTAAGCTTTAAGAGGTTTCTTTGAAATAAATACAATTTAATCCTGGTGACCTTCGTAGATTTTAATTCTCACTATACTATTGTGCAAAGTACAGTTACTATTCCCCGTTTTTCCATTACGGTGCTCAAAGGATTTCTCAATATCCCCGAAGGCAGTAAATTTCTTAATTCTGTGGCGTATTTAGACCGCGATCTCTGCTCTTTAAAATTGGAAAATTTACTGCTCTGGGTACTGTTCATAAAAGCTTTGTTATTTCGGAAAACCTGTTAAAAGGCTAAAAGATTTATTAAAAGAGAGAAAATCCGCTAAATGTTTGGTAAAAATGGGTGTGTTTTGGCAAGGGTAGTTACTTTTTTCACCTTTTTGTGGATATCAAATAAATACGGGTTTGTGTAGGTAATGCTTTTGAAAGTCCTTTTCTGTACATTCAAAAACATACAAATGGCTCAAACATAACATAAAAACGCAAGGTTAGAGAAATTTCTACCATGGTATTTGGTCAAAATTAGATACTTTTTTTTTATTTTGAGAAAACAACAGCATTACAGAAAACATGTAATATAACAATTTTATAAGCCATTTATAGATTTCTACCTATAAATATTTTTTTACTAACTATGTATTACATAAAACTTTTTGAATAATACAAGGAAAACTAAAATAATTGGTATGTTTTGCATATTTTAGGTTCATATAATATTATATATTATGAATAAGAGGTACTTGCAAAATTGTTCATATTAAAATAAGTAATAAAAAGTACACAATTTAATTAAATTTTTAATGTGAAAATCACCCATTGAACTAGTTGTGAGTAAAAGGTTATCATTACATTTAAATTTAAATTATACAAAATTTATTAGCCTTACATCAATACCCAACCTATAGAAACATTTTTTAACACCTCTATTGTAAAATTTTATGTTGTTTGCACTTCTGATCTAATTTTGACCAAATACCACATATTATGTAATTATTTAGCTTTTTAAAATGTTAACGAATTTGTAGAAAAACATAAATTTCTAACAAATAATTATATTCAGAATAGGACAGTCGAACCTGGATATAAGAGACCAAGACATGAGAGAAACATCTTTAAAAGAGAGCTGGCTTAAGGTCTCATCATTTTACCCCCCAAGACCTCTATAAAAGAGAGCGGGAAAAATTGTGAGTAAGAGAGCCGTTCTACCTGAACTGACCTCTATATAATAGAAAGTCGAAACCGTGACCTATATAAAAGAGCGTTTGGTTTGCAGATGTAGCCGCAGCGTCACTGCTTGTGCACATGCTGACAAATTGACAATTCGTATGATGTATGTATGCTAACCTCTTTATGAACCTCTTTACCTAATACATACACATGTCCTGTAGTTCGTTTTTATTTGTACCTCCTGTACATATATGTGTACATTGTAGTAAATAAATCACAGGAATAGGAAGCTTGGTTATGTTTGGAGACCTTTCTAAAAGAAAGCATGGATATAAGAGAGACCTCTTTATGAGAAAAAAAAGTCTCGGTCCCCTGGGCCATCTCATATACCGGTTCGACTGTAAACTTATTTTCTTTTACTCAATATGGCAAGGCTAATGGTACGATTACCGTTCTAAAATCTGTTTGACAACTCTATCAAACATAATTTTTTTCTGGTTCTCGGGATTATAAATCAACTAGACTAGATGAACCTCCAAAGAATAATATTATTCATTTAGTTATGCGATCAGTTCATATTTTAGAGACAGTACTCTCGCTAGCCCTCCATCGTTTTAGAGACCATCTTTAATTTATTTACATAAAAAAATTAAGTTCTGTTCTTTCAACAAGTTATTTTGCGCGTTTACGCGCCTCCTCCAAATAATAGTATTACATTAAAGACTCGATTATTTCAAATTACGTTGAATTTCATGACCCTTTTACATTAAAACAGGCTCTTGTATTTTGTAATCAAACAAAGCTCCGCATCTCCTCTATAGAAATAGACAAAGGCGCAGTTTCGAGGCGGTTCCTCTGCTCTTTAGCCTTTACCGAGAGCTGCTAACGACAAACAACAGTTTTAGCTTTTGTGAAGCATCGCTACTGTTTCACGTGCTACGAGTGGATCCGATTATACGGTACTTGCCTAATTAAATGTTATATTGGCTTATTCACGAGCGTGAACGAACATTGTAAATACCGTCGTTAATAAGAGAGCCATATTTCGGATTCTAGACTCGGAGCTGCGGTTCTGAAACAATTTATATTATACAATAACTTATACTATATGTCATATAATTATTCTTCCTCACCCATTTAGAATATGTAATAATAATCATGTTTGTATAATTTATACTTACGTAAATAATAATTTATACTTACGTAAATTTTAATCAATTGACACATATTAACTTTCCCATTATCTGTCTTCAACAGTGGCATTTTGCAGTTGTATACAACTAACTGTTTCTCACCTGTCAAAAACAAACATTTCCTGGTGAAATTTATTTTACATTATGGAAAATGACAAACTTTAAACGAGTTTTGGAGATGTAATAATATGGTTTTCATAAAATCGTTCGTAGATATTACATGAATAAGTTATTTTTGTAGTACAGCCAACCCTCCTATAACACGATTAATTTGTACCGCGTTATATGAAAATCGCACTCTAAGAAACCCTGAATTAATACTGGACAAATTATTCGTATCGCGTTATATAGAAATCATTGCCGCGTTGTAGACATCGCGCTATAAGAATATCATTATTAATACTTGTACCGCATTATATAAAAATCACTTAAATTACCGCTTCATGGAACTCGTTTTGACTCGATTGAAGACATAAAATAAAATTAGCAGTGGGAATTCAAGGCGATTCCGGAGTATGCCTACAAAAAGTGTCAGGATGACTGGATTATTTGAGGGAGATTTAATAAATTTGGAAGAATAATTCATTTGTTATTTTTTCTTTTACTCTGTCCCCGCAATTATTTGAATTTACATCAGACCGATTTGTTTTCAATTACATACATGCATAAAAATTTCATTCTCAAAGTCCAAATTTTGAAGAATACATTTAATAAATAAAATTTGCTTATAAACGTAATTCAAATGGTAATGAATATTTGTAATTTTAAATACTTGAGTGTAGGTTTATTAAGAATGGTACATACGAGTAGTTCATATAATAAAATCCAAACAAAAAAATTTTTTCCAACAAAAAAACATAATTTAATACATATTAGATGATTTTCATTCATCATTACTGTCATATATTATTGGCCTTAATCTTTTTTTTCTCAAGGGCCGAAAATTCTATTCACATTCCAAATTTAATTTCGTAATTCTGCCAAAACACTTTTATATGGAACAAAATATAAACTTTTCAAGTGCCGTTGTTGCAATGTTGTCTTGTACGAAAAACGCGTTATGTGGAAACCACGTCATAGGAGGGTGGTTCGCAATTTTCGCTTCGCGTTACATAGAAACCGCGTTTTCAGAACACCCTTTTTTTATATAATGCAAAACTTATGAAGTCGGTAACCAAAAAATGGTGTAAAAAGGTAGGGAATAATAATGTATCTTTTGAAAAATTTTATGTAAGAAAATAAGATAATTCTTTAAAACAAACAATATTTACGAACGATAAATACAATTCGTGATTACATGATTTATTTAATGGAAAATAAGATCCTAAATTTGAAAATTTTTAATGTATAATATTTAACGCATAATTTAACTTGAATTAAACGTATAATATTTATTGATAAGCAAAAATTTGCTCTTACTCAAATATGATGGGGACTTATTTACATTAAATTTATTTTGCATACTTTGATATTATATTTTCTCTTGTTTAAAAAAACTAATCTGGAGTTTTTCCGTGTAAATTCGTTGGTGACAAGGTTTTTTTTTATTTTTTAAAGATCGTAAAAACTTTATTTTTGTTTTCAAATACATATTTTTTTGTTTGCAAATGGAGTGATGCAAATGAAGATGCCTTCACAAGTATGCTCTTTTTGTCTTTATATTTAAGATTATCCAGAAAACCATAATTCTGGGATATTTGCAAATATTGTATTTTTTTATCATGGCTGTTGTTTTCCCAAAATAAATAAAAAAAATAAAAACGATTAATTTTATTCAGGTACTCGCATTACACATTAACAATATTTTTAAAGGTATGTACTACTAGAAGCATAGAAACCACTCTATTAAAAAACAAAAAGAGCTTTTCGGAATAAAAGTCAAATATAATTGAAAGATTAACACGCCCGACTAATGTATCATAAAACGCCAGTTGTTAACGTACTCGATGCTTTGCAGAAAAAAACGTAATCCTAAAACTATAAATGACTGCCAAAGCTTTCATGAAAGTGGTGTAGCTTTTAGAGTACCAGAAAGGCTTTTCACTAAATTAATTCCCCCGCTTCACTCTAGTGCTAGTCATAAAACTTTTTTCTCTAACTACTTCTGCCTAATCGGAACTTTAAAACTTTTAGTATATACCCGAATCTATTCATTTCATCTAATACTATTGTTATATACACTATTCGCTTTAGTAAGGTTTTAACACTTGTTTTGATTAAAAACTCATTAAAAACTACCCGAAACAATTATGATTTTCACTGTTTTTTCGAGCCCGGAAATATTTGTTTCTTTGAATGAACAAAAATATTTCATAAAGTATACTACTCTGAAATGTTAGGTTCCATAAATTTTATTCCACATAGACTAAGACTTATTTTTTAGTTTCAAAGTCATTGTCATACTACTAATAGCTAATAGCAGTGGTGAACGGTGATTTTATTTACAGATAAACTATAAAATACATAATTTATTCGTACCTACATAGTATGTACATAATATAATGTAAGTTATATATATATATCTATTATTTTTCTGTGGTTCTGTGTGATATAACAACTCTCATCTATGAAATAAACTTAAACTATGTATCTTCGTGATATATTGTGTAGCTATATTATCCATCAATTTAACATGTAACTCATATAAAAGTTTACAAAAAATAGCACAATAAATTCAGTCAGTATTAGGTATTCTCATTACGATTGAAATGTTAACTGGCCGATTTGTTCTAGAAATGAATAATGCCAAAAACGGCCGCGTCGAGCGCCACATGTGTTGCGAGTCATATGTCAAAAGTATCATCTCAAAGAAAAATAGTTCTTAAGAAATAATGTTCGAAATACCATTTTCCAAATCGAGAATCTTCAAAGAATTTGTGTAATCTGAAAGGAGAAAAATCCCGCCACTGGGTTTAACATGTTCAAAATATGGTGAATAAGCTGGAGTAATCGGCTAGCTCCTTAGCTCACTGCTGGCGCTGGGAGTGCTTTAATGATATTTTTATTCATGTTTGTAGAAAAATGCAACATTTATAAGGATTAGTAATTTTTTGTTTTATTCTGTAAATAAAGTTACAGTAAAACATTATTATAAGATAGTCAAATATAATGGTAAGCTGCGCATAATCGGTTCTATACACGGTTCGCCCCTGACTAATAGTGACCTACCGAAACAAGATTTTCAGTCAAAACCGAAACCGAAAATAAATTTCGGATTCTGTTCTAGTTTCGGCCTAAACCGAAACTTTTTCAAATAAGTTAAGTCCCTTCAGAACTCCCAAAATAAGGCGTTTTTTTGTTTAACCTCACGAGTTCATTAAGTGATAAATAAAATGAACAATGAAATTTAAGGAATAATTTCACAATGAATAAATATGTTTGTTTTTAGTGCATCGTTATGTTACATTTAAAACGTATATGTAACAGTTCTTCAATGTACGCTATAGTAATTTACTAACTATAAAGGAAATTAAAAAACATAAATATGAAAGATCTTAGAACAACTAAATATAGTGAACGAATTACAAAATAACCCTAGTTTTTATTTTTATTTTAGACAATGGCATTTCATTAACTAATTATTTGAATGGACAACAATCCAATTTCTCTAATTGTGTTTATTTTCCACCCGAGTACAACCGAACGATGTTCCGACACATCCCGACCGCAGGAGTCGAAGTTTCAGTCCACTTTTGGCCGAATTAATATTTTTTTATAATAATTAGAATTGGCTTTTTATTTCTAAGATTTTTCTTATTTATTTTATGAACCTACTGTACCGTTTTTTAAATACATATTTTTATATTATCTCTATATTCTTCTTTTTTTATTACGTTCAGTTTTACTTTTAATTTTTCATCGCAGTATACCGTTTTGGTTTCTAAATATCTTTCAAAAAAGTTATTATACTAAACATGTTTTGAGTTTGTCCAAATTTTTGTAGACTATGACTGGATTCAACTCCCTAGGGAGCTGTCAATATTAACATAATACAACAGACATGAATATCATTTCACAGAAGGGAATATAGAAGCTGGAAGTGAAGAATGGGGTGACTAGTCAATAGTCTTCAGATAATCGGAATTCCTCTCGAAGTTTTACTAGTCTAACTTTAGTCAGGAGCTTAGATAATGGAAACTGGAATTAGTTTCTCCTAAGTTTTTTCTTAAATCTACCTAATACGATATAATATACCCATTATATCTACATACGTTGTGGTTTGAACTGTGCAAGAATAACACATACTCTGATATTTCATCATAATTATAAAAGGTATAACATAAACATAAAATAGTAGTAAAATACATCTGATTTCATGCTTTATTATTAATTTATTTTACAGAAACAAACAGTCGACAATGATATAATAACATAAAAAAAGATACGTTTTAAGGACAGACCAGCGAGGTTTCTAAATAAAAATCATACATATTAAATTGTGGTACCACAAAAAGGTGCTATAAAATCATTATCGAAAAACAGATAAAATTGGGATGTTGTCGGTAGAAAGAGTATTATATCCGTATGCAGAGACAAACATTAAGGTGAGGAAAGTACATTCTATTGTCTTCACCTTCGGGTTATTCTTTGCATTTTAAATTAGAATGTCCTTTCCTTACCTTATGTTTTGTCTCTGCATACGGGTATTAGTCTCAGAGTAATAATTCTCTAGAGAAGCCCTTAAGCTCTATTGCATAAAACAAAAGCGTTCCAAATGTTTGGTTTGGTTTTTAGTTTAATAACAAACGTGTAATGGTCGGTTTTGGTTTGCGCTCGCAATTTTCAACCCAAGTGCTTACGACCCGTTGTATTTCTGTAATCTCTAGCTTACTTCGTGGTCAATAATCATAGAATGATTTTTCTTCGTATGGGCAATTCTATTAGGTTATTACTCTTAAGGTATTAGACATACTATAAATATTATTCTCTGTCTCATTTTTTACAAAAAAAGTGTCTTACATAAATAGTTTTTCATGTAGTAAGTAGTAGGAAATTATTAGGGTATTTTTATGTTATTGGAAAGTTATTGTTTTTAAATCAGTAAAAAATACGATGGTAGCGGTATTATTGTATTTCCGTGCGACACGACGCCGACGTCGGTAAATTTTCTACAATGGTTTAAAATACACATATTTTGAATTTCTGGAAAAGAGACGTTTCGCGCCTTATGGGACAAATGGCACGCATTACGTTACCGCTACATATTTGTTAGAAACGCACTCGGCGGGCATGACGTGATTCCAACTTCGAGCCCATTTCTATGTAAGTACTCGTTTTTAAACCCAAAAATTATTAATGAAAACTTGTTTTTTATACGTTGATGGTTATATATTTACAACGCTATTCCCTGTTGAAAATACCCTTATGGGGTTTTGCCACTTTACAAAAATAAAACATTAAATTTTAATATTATATTTGATTTTATATATATTTCACAAACAACAAACAATATATACGACATTTGTTTATTAATCACTATTTGTTACTTTTAGATTTTGTTCATCAATTAAATGTAAATACTACATGTACAAATAAGTCCAAAAATTTTTTTAAAATATTTTTTCTAAATAGACAACCTTAATTAAATAATATTTATCTTATTAAGTTATCTAATTATTACAATAATTATACTTACAGGTAATGACAATTTTACCTAATTAACATAAGGGACCATGTTATTGATTTTAGAAGTTTACATATTATGGGGTTTAGCGTTTTAGAGCTTTCAAGATCTATATTTATCGAAAAAAAAAAAAAAAGTAATTAGTAAAAGTCTGTAAAACATCCTTTTTACTTTGAAATAAAATGAAAACTTTTTAATCATAAAGTAAAGGAAAGAAAACTTTTTATTTACAAAGCTTAAATTATTTCCTATAAAAAAATTCCGGAAGGGTTTTTAAATTAGTATAATTCGTCCTTTACGAACTTCTTTCCAAGAATCTATTCATTTTTTTTTATCTATGTACATAACTAACGATAAATTTGAATTTTTTACGAATTGTCACAATAGTTTTAAGTTGACGCAAAGTTTTCCCACCGCATAAAATATGATTGTGTACGTAGAATATCTGAATTCAAAATCTGAATGTATTTACAAGTTCTAAAGTAAAACTTTGCATGGTTTTTCTTAAAGAATACAGATTTCACTTTGAGACGCTTTCGGGACAATGCAATTTATATTATGTTCATCATATATTATGCATTCTAGATATTCTTTTAGTATAACGTTTACCCCTTTTAAATAAAATAAGGGTGTATTTTAGTAATATTTCATTTGACCTATAACCAATCTGAATATGAAATAACGAAATTTATCCAACTATAGGTACACGTATTTGGCCAAATATTTAAATGATATTTTTTATGAGTTAAGTAAAGGAGAGCGCTAATCTAACGTACTATTTTAGATACGTATATATGTTATTTTTTAGATTGAAATACGAGAAAAACCATGAATTTATTTACTCTGGTAAATTCTGCTATGAACCCATCAAATTAATTTATCGTCGTAATAAGAAAAGAAAAAAATGTTATTTGGTGCACAACAGTGGCTCAAAAAATTATACAGAAATCCCACGTAGCTGTACTCAAACTTTACAATAAGTTTATATTCATAAATTCTTAAACGTATTTTTCAAAATAGCTGGAACATATTATTATACATAGGTAAATATGGTAACCCAGAAAACTGTTTATGAATCACATGACGTATTTTTATTAAAATGATTTTTTTAAAAAACTATTTGCAATAAATAGGCATATAGAAGTAGTACTTACTAGTAGTGATGAAACGGATAGTGGTTTGGCCGGATATCGAATACTGGATATTCGGCGAGTCCCTAAGCCAGATAGCCGGAGAGCCGGATATCGCATTTCTCTAAAGGTTCAGAATAAAACTAGTCCCATCTCAACACAAGACTTTTAGTCCCATGGAGTTGGAACTTATGTCTCAAATAATGTACAATAAACTTATGTATGTAAATGAATAAATAAAAAAATAAATGAGCATAAAATAAAAATGGGTTACAATATTTTTATGATATTTTTAATAATAACTTATCGATCAATGAGTTGCATATCCATATGGTTTATTAGTTGAATATTTATAATAGTTTTTGGTACTTTCACTCCTTGCACTTTATTTTTTTCACGCAAATATGTTTTTTGAAAAGAAATAATTTTTGATAAATATTTTTTACTTGGAAGTTATATTCTTTTTCTTGGGTGTATACTGAACACTGGCGAATTTATTTATGCAAATAAAACAATTTTTCTAATAATTGGGATTACTTCTTTTTTCCCAAACAAAGTCGATATCGATAAATTAATTTAGTGGCGTTGATTTCATATAATTTACGCAGATCAATGAATATTAGGTACCCGTGGGATATTTAGCTACTATCCGGTATCCGGCCGAATAGTAAAATTAAACCGGATGTTAAATAGCTAACGGATATCTGTTTAACCTCTACTCCCAGGTATGAGAGTGATATTATCATTGCCTTAATTTGAATACAACGCAAGTAATATTTTTTTGTATTTGAGATTATGATTTGTTATTTTTCATCATACAAAAGAACTCTCTCTCTGTCATTTGATCGAAGATATTGTTGACAGAAAAGATATAAAAACTTATTTTTCAAATAACGCGTATCTCACATCTCTCTCCCAAAATCTTGAGTCTGGTCATGTCAAAAACAGGCAGAACCAAAGGGCACGTATGAAAATATGTATGTAGGTGGAAGAAGCTAGAAATGTATGCCAGGATAGACGTGTGTGGCGATCTATTCTGTCTACCTACCCCTACGGGGAAATGGCGTGATGGTAGTAGGAACAGCGAACGTAAATGCCACGTTAAAAGTTGTCATAATTTATTTTATTTTATTAATTTTACACGCCCATAAGGCTTTTACATACACGAGAGTTATATAAAACGTGAGTATATAAACAACATAAAATTTAAAAAATACAATATAAAGCAATAAAAGATAGAACAGTGTTTAGAAGTAAAGTTGGTATAAAAAAGAAGATGAGTATGTATACAAACATAAATTTTTAAAAATACAATATAAAGAGATTAAAGATAGGATCAGTGTTAAGAAGGATAGTTGGTAAAAAAATAACAATATAAAAATAAAAAGACTAGTGCATAACATAAATAAAAAAATAAAACAATATAAAGAAATAAAATATAGAACTGCGTTTAGGAGTTTAGTTGGTTTTAAAAAAAAAATAATAATAATAATTTTAAAAAAAATAATTACTAATTAATTAATAATTATTACGAAGGAAATCAATTGATTTCTCGTGTTTTTTATTGTAATAAATTGCTGGAAAGGTGTCCGAAGCAAAATTTTATGAATATCTTGGCGTGATGGTAGTAGTAGTGATTGAATATGTATATTCCTTGTAGTATAGCGTAAATTGGTGGTGGTAAGTAGTACAGTAGTTTGAATTTGTTTGGATAAAACCCCAAATATGTGGCAAAAAAAAACCACTGAAGTCTCATACAAAATTCCTGGTTTATGATTTTTTATTACTTCCCGTAAAGTTATCATTTAGTGAGTTACGTTGAATTCCAATTAATGTGACGTTATGTGCCTTTTCCTACTTTTATTGTACCTACATAATATACAAACATTGGGTAGGACGGCTCTAACCACGAAATTTTCATGTCTTAAGGAATTCTGCAGAGGTCGTAAATTGTATCGTATTTTAGTAACGAACACGGAATAGTGAAACAAGAAGCAGCATTTATTATATTTGGGTCTTTATACTTTTAATCAGCAATAATTTTGGAAATGATCACGGAGAATTATAGCGGAATAATTGTCATCGTGCCGTGCCGTTAAGGATCACGAAATATCACGTTATTATTCGTAACTATTATTAATTACTGCAAATTGATGGTTAGAAGATATTGTCAGGTTTTGTGTAGTATTCCACGACCCGGTGTCACGGATTATAACGTTTCGTGACGTAGCGTGACGAAGTTGTGTCGTGAGAAATCGGAAAGTTTTGATATTCACAAGTTGCTGATACATTTATTACGCTAACAATTATACAAGTAGTCTCAAGCGCGCACAATTCAAACTTTATTTTTATGCTTAATCTAAATTACTTAATTATTTCTGATGCAATTCAACAGCGAATTTAAATTGTAACCAACAATGAATAAAATCCCACAAAAAACGATTTAATTATTTTATTTTTGTCAATAGAACTTCACCTTAAATAATGCAAAAACAATCTGGGAAATCAAATATTATGGACAGGACGGTTATTTATATGCAGCCAACTAGCACCTCAAAACTTCAACTGAACGCTTTTATTAAAATTATTTAAAAAAAAAATAAGAGTTGTATATTTTTTGCCTTGTTTATTATGTACTTACAAGGCTTATTATGTGATATTATTTAAAAAAATACATTTTTCATTTTTCGATGTGGAAGTAAATTTCACGGATGGAGCTCGCTTGACGTGGCCTCTTAAAGTAAATATTAAATTCTACTGGAACTACGACCTTAACAGACTGAGAAGTTAGAATATAAAAATAATCAAAGTACTTGGACTACTAGACATAATAAATTGTTTTGCTCAGAAGATTTACTTAAATATTAAACCACTTTAAAATCAGTATTCATGAATCACTTTGGTAAACGCCATTGAGGTGTCATATTACGAAAATGGCGCTATATATTTTATCCATAATAATAATAACAAAAGACAAATGTACATGTTAATTAGGAAAATTTATAAATATTATTGTAACTCATTTATTAGTTTCGCGAGAGATAATAATATAAATATTATTATGCTTCGGACATTGAACACCTATGTAGTAGATATAAAATAATAAAATTACTAAACAGTAAAATCGGTCGACACATCTCGTATTTTGAAATTTTCGACTTGAACTTTTGTATTAATATCTCCTTAGTCTACCAGCGTCAAATTACGGAGAAAGTAATTAGCTGCGAGTAAAAAAATGAAAGCTTAAACTATAAGAAATCATACGAAAAATGAATATTTTGAATACGCGCCACCATCAATTGTAGACAATGAGGTTGAACCATTGAACAGAAGAATAATAATATAAATTATCAAATTCTCTACAAACACAAGAAGAGATACAAATTAAAGATCTCGAAATGTGAACAAACGATCAACAGAATCTAAACGCATCACCAAAATTTGTGACAATAGTGGATTCTTGTTGTAAAAGTTGAATTGTAATTATTAAAATTTATTCCAAAAACCTTCAATAAACTTACGGCAATTTATACATATCTAAATGAAATGATCCCGTTAAACGTTTTAAGGTTTGGTGATCTCCTGGGCTCCATTGTGATATGTCTTGTGAATAGCGTTCCTTTTTACGCCCTCCGGGAATCCAACAATGCATTTTCCTTTCCTCCCAATAAACTTCCTTCGGATTGGGCATAAATATCTCACTCCCAGTCCCGAGTCCCCGTTCCCGTAGCCAATCTCAAGTATAAAGGCTTTACCAGACACCTCCGTTAGGAGTCGGGAGCTCCAGATCCAATATCGGAGGAACTGACGTATTCATATTATATTCTAAAAGGAATTTGTGATTATGAAAATATTACACGCAAAATGACTTAGAACGACAGTGTTATTTAAGAATAAATTTATAAAGAAAACATAAAAGTAAGGAAGTCATACGATTTTGCCATTTTAAAACGCCGATTTTTCAAAATCTTGCCAGAAAAAAGTTAATAAACATTCCATAAAAAATATTGTTTTCTAAGATATATCTGATAAATATATATATTCAGTATGTACTTTTAAGTTTTATGCAAGTAAAATATAATAATTTTTTTACCTGCAGAATACGCCTCTTGAAATTAAGACTTAACTTGGGTACGTTGGTACTCATATAAAGTACTTTTTAATATTGATTTCAGACATATTTTTTCTAAAAAAATAAATAAAACATAATTAAATGAAATAGGGTTTGAACTAAATACAAGTCTAAGTAAATTAAAGGCATAATTTAAAGTAGAATTTATAACAAAATACCAAAATATCTTTGTGATTTTAAATGGAAGTTTTTCCTTAATAACTTTCCTGTTCAATTTAATATGCTTTAATCGTCATCATATGAATAACAGTGTACATCAGTTAAGTATAAATTTCAAGAGGTGTAATAAAGTCGGTAAGTAATTTATTTACATCTTAATTTATTTATCATTTTATAATTTAGGTATTTATTTTTTTACATTAAAGTACACAAATATTTAGTAACATATATTGAAATGTTTGACAACAAAGTTAATGTTTTAAATATTAATAATAAAAAATCGGTTCTTAATTAAACCAAATCAGTATTCATTGTTTTGATAATAACTCGCGAAGTTAAATAATAATCAAGTATTGGAAATAACAAAAATGGGTTAGTGGTTTTTTTTTCAAATTCGTTGAGTTCGCTTTTGTAGTACCCAAAAAAACAACAAAACCTAATATCTTTATAGATATTTTAAAATTTGTACAAATTAGGCTGCATTCCATTTATTAATATTTTAGCAGAGTAGTGCATTAGTGCAGTCCTTAGGGACTCCCGTCTAGCTGGTAAAGGCCTTAGACTTCGCCTGAGAAGAAAACTATAAATTTCCTAAAACCATTAATGTCCTACGGGACCATTTCACTGGCTAGGCCTTGTACTTCCCGTATATACTAACACATTCTACAGACGATATACAGAGCATTTCGTTGTACGTTTCATAATAAACTGCAGACAGTTTTATTTTTGGCTTTACGCTAGTAACACTTTGATATGCATCAACCCTGACTGTTGAACTTTATAATGTAAATACCCTTATTTTATATGCCCGAGAAATCAACATGCAATGTGATTTAATGCTTAAAAGATAATAATGTTGTTCGTTCTATGTTTAATCTACATGTTATATGACCGAATACAAAATGAGTGACTTACACTGCCATAGTTATTTATTTGTTAGAATTTATATAATTTTGAAAATACGAGTACATGAGAAAAAAAAACTTATAGGATTCAAAAAGAAAAACAGAAAATAATAATACGTTAATACATTAAAATAGAATGCAGTTTTTACACGGATTAAAAAAAAATCTGTAAATTTACTTTGAATTTATTGATATATTAGTTTTATTAGTTTTTAGTTCATTAGGGAGATTATTCTAATTATTGAAACCTTTAAAGACGAAGCTATTTTGACCATGACTTGTGTGGAATTAGAGATTTAAATATTATTTTGGTATCTGATTGACTAATTTATCTCAAATTCTTTAATTTTTTCTTCTTTATAAATTTGAATAGTGAATTAATTTTGCTATCTATTTCCTTTTTGTTAATGGAAACTTAGATCATAATTGTATATATACTTGTATATTTATTATTAATACAAAACAATTTGCATAAAACAAACAGTATTAAGATGTGTTGTTGAGTAAAAATCACGTTACAATGCAAGTGGTCTCGGGCTTGATTCCGGACAAAGTTGTCATGAAATGATTATTTTTCGTAGGCAACTGAAATGGTCCAAAATTAGATGGCGATGATAGATTATCCATACTCTTTTACTTCTGTTTACTGTACGTCATAATCCTAACGCTCCAGTATATCTTCGTGAAAATTTTCAACGTTTATCAGTTCTTGGATTATCTCTTCGTTCTTATTCTCAAAGCAACCTCTTAGTTCTTACCCCATAAAAAAAACCTTGCAAGAAACTCAGAGTAATTTCTTTTTATACAATAATTTCAATTTCCCAAAAATCTATGATTTCATCTCGGCGCTTTTATGGGAAAATTGAAAACTCAGAATTTTAAAGGTCAAATTTCGTGTTGTGGAAAACTACCGTTGGAATTTTTTTTTCCACACGTGAATGCTCCCTTTATTACTCCCAAAGGCAGTATTGAATCGGCAATGCTTTGAAAAAACCACGGTACAATAATAAGAGTTTGTATTTGTTAATTAGTTTTTCCGCAGAGGAGAAAAATAATTTTTGCATGGTAAATTCAACCGAGAAAAAGATTTCAAACCGTAAATGCTTAATTTATATAAACAATTTAAAAAAAAATACATGTTAGTTGATAAATTTGAATGCTAAAATGGTGATAAAATAATAACTGTATATTTCATTGTCTTGCTATTGTAACGGTATAATTAAAACAACTACTGCAAAAAAACTTGATGTTTTATAAAATGCTATCTGGCTCGTAGTGTAAGCATAATCGGGCTTTGCTACATTGAATCATTTTTTAAATTCCAATTTACTACTACTACTACTATCATCACGCCATTTCTCCGTAGGGGTAGATAGAGAGAAAGGACCGCCACACACGTCTATCTTAGCATACATTTCTAGCTTCTTCCACATTCATACATTTTGTCATACATGCCCTTCGGTTCTGCCTGCTTTTGACATGACCAAACTTATGATTTTGGTTTATCTGATCATGCCACGTCTTTTTTGGACGTCCTCGTCTCACGTTACCGTTCATTTTTGCCATATATACTCGTTTTACCATTCTTTCTACATGACCAAACCATCTCAGAGACCCTTTCTTAATCTTATCAATTATACCTGACTCAGATTAACACTCTCACCTGAATTCATCATTCGTAACCCTGTCGTACATCGATTCCCCAAACATTTGTCTAAGCGATCGTATTTCGACCGCGTTCACTCGGTTTTTGTCCTTCCTCTACCAGTTCCATGTTTCACTCTCAAACATAAGTGTTGGGACTAAAACTCGATAGCTCTTCTCAATCAAAAAAGCAAACGATTCTGGTGCATTAGTCGTGGTTTTGTTCAGTTTGTTTGGTTAGACTTTTTTTGCACTTTATCCGAAGTTTTCCACAACTCAGTTCCGCACTTCCGCCTGCTAGCATAATACTGTATACGGAATGAATAATACCAACATAAGGTTATGCCTGTATACTATACAGCACATGGAGACAGATACTGAAGTAGTATAATAAATATATTCCATAGCTAAAGTCCGCAATCTACAATCACACTTTACTACAGCCGCAATCATAAAAGTACTAGAATATAAAATCTGTCCGCATCGAGCTTATACGAAAATCATTCTGTTTAAGTATTAAAGTACTTAAATTATATCGTGTCTCTGTATTTTATATTGAACTAGCGGACCCGACAGACGGTGTCCTGCCCGAGCATTGGCAAAATACTTTTCATTGATAAGTAGGTACCTAGTTACTTCATTGTGATTGAATTTCAAAACTAAAAATTGTTTATATTGAATTCAAGTAGGTACCTACGTACTTGTTTATGGTTGAATTCCAAAACATAAAATAAATATTTTTTCAAATATGGAATTCTTTTTGAAAACGTCAAACTCCGGTCGTCTCACCAACAAAGGGGTGTACTTATGTATGAATACGATTTTTAAAAATGTATTGAATTTAATATTATTTTAATGCTACCAAAAATTCAATAAAAATAAATAAATGGGTAGAAATTAAAATGAATTTAAGGAAAGAATCCAATTGAGATCCACTAAAAACAAATGCTGTTTGTAAACATTAAAAAACAAACTTTTTTTATGTACAAAGAAACAACATCTTTCCATTTTTTGCAAATGCATTCTCTTCGGATGCAACCCTGGTAGATCGATGAATAAAATATTTATGCTCCTAACTTCTTTTTCACATATTCGATTGAAGATTTTAATACCTACGAACACGCACAGCGCAAAGATCTATATTTCTCTGAAAACCGCACGTAAATCGGTTAAGCCGTTTAAGAGGAGTTCGGTGACATAATTTTTTTCATTTTTTCATTTTTTTTGCACCACAACAGGCCAGTTGGCCCAATTACAGTAGTGAATTACATTACAGAACAACCAGGCTTGAGAAAAATCACATTTTAATTTTTGTGTTCTCACCGGGAATCGAACCCGGAACCTTCCGTGCGCGAGTCAAGCGTCTTGACCACTACACTACGGAGGCCGCTATCACACGTACAGATAAATTATATACGTAAAGATGGGTAAATGGCTCTTGTGCTTCAATAATTACAGTTACCATATTCTTACGAACTAAAAGTCGCGGAAAAGCACGCAAGACAAAATTCTGTCTTAAGAGGGGACGCGGTCTTACTTTACTTCATACAAACGTAGCCCCGTATTTTGTATATGAATTTTTACACACTAAATATATTTGCCATTGGCGTGTCTCTATCGTTTTTATTTATTTGATAAATTGTTTCTTATGGGAGTTAGGTCCATCCAAAAAAGCGCCCAATTTTATCTGCCGTCTTCGGACGTATGGTATACAATTATGATAAATCATTTTGTAAAACGGAAAAGGTACCGACACTATTCTTTTTATTCTGATACTCATTCAAAAATAATAAATATGAAAATCGGTTCAGTTTTGAGGTGCGAAAAACGGGACAGCAAAACGTCGATTTTAGTCATGTAAAAAGTAGAATTATTTTTGTAAAAATTAGCTACTTATATGAAACCAATATAGTTGATTTGAATGTTAATAGATGCATTTTGCGTAAAATTAGAGTTTTTTATATTGATAAATACAAAGTAAAAAAAGGCGTACTCATGTAAAGTAACTCCGTGTCACTCCACTTTGAAATGAAAAAAAAATACAATAGTAATTAAATAATTTATTTTATTTCAATTGTGCCTTTATGTATTATACGTATATATGTTTGCCATTTTTTTGAATGAACTAAGTAAATAAATAACATAAATATGAAAGGAATTTTTTTTTGTTGTTAACTCGATCTTAAAAAAACATTTTCGTCAACGATTCACGCGGAGTGACCCCAAATGACCCATTTTTTGTTTCAAGCTAATACTGAACTCAATAAATGATGTCCCTTATTTGTTACAAACAATCTTCTTCCATGTTCCCTCCCGTGTCACTAGAAACAATAATCTTTTTCATGTCAAATCTAACTATGGCTTTAATACCCCAATGTCAAGAATGTTAGACTAGTAAACTCTTCGGGTTACTTGGAGTTTCTTGAGCTGGATCTTCCTGCGTTTTTGCAGATCTCTCGTTAATGTCAAAATGAGTCTAGGGGATGCCATGGCTAAATAAGATTTATTCTCTTTCCTTTTTTCTAAATTACTGTTCTTCTTTCTGTTTTTAGCGACAGTATAATTTTCTATATTTATAAATTATTATTTTTTTCAAATTACATGTAACATGTGTAAACTCTACAAATAGTCTTAGAACGTTACTTAATAAGTTTTAAAGCGCAATGCGAAGGGTAGATATTTTATGATATTTTATGAAAATATATAAGCATACCGGTTAAATAAACAAATTCATTATTAGTCGCTCATACGGACAAAAAACATCATATGATTATATGTCACGAAATTAGCTACAGTTTGCAGCAAAACAGTGGGCCAAAAGTACTCAGATTAAGAATAGCTAAATCGGTATTCATTTTTATTTACTTTTAAATAAACCTATGTATCATATTCAGAATCGGGTTGTAGTCCTGTGGCTAGTGTCTGGGACTCACGGACCAATGGTCCGTGGTTCGAATCCCACTCTACTCCAACTTTATTTCCATTTTCTAATGGTGAGTTATGTACAACTCGTTAAAAATGGCCCTAAAAATTAAATATTTGGGTAAATTATAAGGTCGCCAATATTTCTTTTTTATTAAAAAAAATAATAAATAAAACTATTCATCAGTGTTGGGTTATTCAAATTTATCTTCTACAATTCTTCTTTTATACATATTATAAGAAGGAAATTTCTACGATATTTACGAGAAAAGCCAGGCAGAACGACGAAACACTTTTAATTTATACGAAATGGCAACTGTATACCATCTTCTGGATGTTCTCAAAATTTATATTGAAAATGTTTTGTTATCTGCAATCTTTTTCGTGATAACTTTCAAGTGTACATATAATATCTGCACAGTAGTTAAGTATGTGATCTGTACTAATAATATAATTTTGTTTTGTTTTTCTTCTTTTCTTTTTTCTTCTTACTATTATTTATGTACCTATTTATATATTTGTGTGGATTTAAGTATGTATAATAATTATTTTATGTATATTTTTTAGACACCATAAATAAATATTAAATCATGTAAATGAATGCCTCGACACGAGTTGTGCCCAGCGAGTACTCATATTTAAAAAAAAGTGTTATGTAAAACGTGAAATAAAATAAATAAAAATATAGTGTAGATATGTAAAATATGTTAATAATTAGTATAGTTTAATGATAATAAGTTATAAGTTAATATTAGGAAATTCATATATTATGTTTGTACTACTTAAAAAAACAACTAAAGAACTTTTTGAACAAACTAAACAATTAAATGTAACTGAACTCTTTAAACTAGAATCTTTAAAATTTATTCATAAATTAGCCACTGATGTAATTGTAGACGAAGAATTTAAACTCGAAAAAAACTGTAGTAAACATGAACACAATACGAGAATATCAGAAAAATATCATATACAATCTTTTAAAACGAGAAAAGGACAATCGAGACTAATAAACCATGGACTGAAATTATACAATAAACTACCAGACAAAACTAAACAAAAGACTCAGACAACCTTTACAAAAGATATTAAAAATATTATTATTAACAGTAGAATGTGAATTTTAAAAGTGAAAATATTTTGTTAAATGTATGTAACCCGTAAGGGTTTATCGATGAAATTTAAATAAATAATAAAAAATAAAAAAATAAGCGGCAGCGCGTCATTAGTGCGAGACGCGCATGACGTAGCGCGTCGTGCGTCGCGCGTCGCGTCGTCCGGTGCGGCATCCGCGCTGCAGGAGTACGGCGATGCAACCTGCGATGCGTTCATGTTCAGCAGTGAGCATTGTTCAGGCGCATGCGGAGACGCGTGTCTGGAAATGATTTGTGTAGTAAAAATATAAACAACGACCATATTTATTTATTTTGTTTATTCGATATAATTACAGCGATTACATAACGATAAGTAGAACAATACTAAAGCCAATTATAAAAATCCTCTGTTAATCTAATAATATATTATTAATAAGGAGAGAGTTAACTTAATTGTATGTGTGCGACGCTGTATTAATATGCGTGTATGGGAATGTATGTGTATGTGCGTGTGTTAATGTGTGTGTGAGGGTGCGCGTGCGTGAGTGCGTAAGTAAAAAAAAATACATTTATAAAAAATAGCGTATAGGAGAGCGCTTGGTAAGAAAGAGGTTTGATTGTAATATTATATTTATACATTCAAAACCTTCTTTAAAATATTAAAAAAGGTTATACAAATAATATTAAATAAAAGTTTTTAAAAAAATATTTGGCATTAACAAATTAAGTGATTTTCTATAAATTAACGTAATTTTTCTTTATTTTTTCACAGAAAAACAACCTCCGAGAAAGACCAAACAGATCCTGATGGTATCAAAACCCAAAGTAGCCGTAAAAAGAAACATATAAAGAAAAAGAGTTCCGGCCAAGCGACCTGCAAACATGGTAACCTACCGAATAGTCGCCTTTACAGGCCGACCGTAAGGCGCTTCCCTCTCTTCAACATCCGCAAGGAGGTCTCCCGAGCCTCCTTCCGCTCCGCGTCCTCGGGCAAGGGAACGCGCACGGGGGCGCTGTCGCCCCGCTGTCGGAGCAGCACCCTGACGTCCGCCCTCCAGCGGTCGCTGGCGTTGCCCAACTACCGCGCGCTCTCGGCGAAGGAGATCATCGACTCCCTCACCAACCAGATCCGGGAGTTCAAGCTCGCCGAAATACGAGCCCTGGAGCGGGACTCCAGCCCCCGCGACCCCGGCAAGCGCCACTCGGCCGACCCCAACAACAGCAGGAAGGCGCTCCGCAGGTCGCCCATCTCCTTCCGGAAGTCGTCGGCGACCGCTTGCGCCAACGCCAAAAAAGACGGCAAAAGAGACGAGAAAAAAAAAACGGAGAAAATAATCAAAGGGCCCGTCAGAAGTAAAAGCATCACTCTAAGCAAGAAATTACCCTGTAAAGATGCGAACGTTCAGGATGGTTTAGTCTCTCCCGGAATAACTTCTGTTCCTCGCGACAGCTCCAAACACCTTCCGCCGATCATCACCAGATCGCTAAGCAGTATAACGCACAAGACGAAGCAGGAAATCGACTTGTGCGCCAAAAATTTTAACCCGCATAAAAAAGAGTCGTCGGATCGTCCGAAGATACACTTGGAAGTGAGAATCCCGCTCGTGAGTCTCTATTCGGAAAGTGAAACTTCCATAGAAACTCTTTACTCAGTCCCCAGTATCCACGATCTGCCATCGCACGTTGGACACAGCGGTCCCGCAACAGCGGAAGGAAGCCCTACCCGAGAAGGCAGCGAACTGACTAAGTTTACGAAGAAGATTCTGGAAGGAAACTAAGTTTCTCCCACGAAGTTGCCAAGAAACTAGAAAAATCCAAATCAGTGGGATGTAAAAAGCATTGCACCGAACAAAATTGCAAGCAAAATAAATCTAAGGAAACCAAACCCAGTTCGGGCAGATGCCAGTCTGACAGGACGCTTTACAGTAGTAGTGGTAGCAGTACTCACGCTGATCTCAAGAAACTTCTCAACGCTAAAGACGCCAACTTAAAAGTTAAATCGCAATCGATTTACGCACAAAAGATAAACAATCGAAAAGATATTCCCGCCAGTTGCGTCCCCTGTCCTTCAAAACTAAAAAGACATTCAAATTCGTGCGTAAATTACTAACAGTATTACAGAGTTCAAATTTATTATGTAAGTATGCAATTTTTAATTCTCAGCGCGGTTTTCGCATGTCAACAATTATTCTCAATGAAATAATATAAAATCTCATTTAAAAATTAACTTTGAAGATGCTATATCTGTACCTCAGAGGCAGACGGATGCAAATCTAGAATTTGATGAAATGACATTTCGATTTTCGTATCCAGTTTATGATCATGTCCATTGATTTTGAAAAAAATTAAGTATTATAATGAAAAAACCAATGTATTAAGATACTTAAAATACAAATTAATGCTATAAATTATTATTTTTTATTTTTTATTTTCTTTCTGTTGACGCCCATGGGGCTTTTACATTATACATACTATATCATAAGAAAAAGTATTAGAAATCACTTAGAGAGAGTTGATTCTTTAGGCTCTTGTTGAACATTTACATCCGTCTGCCTATGATGTCCAGATATATTTTATAACAAAACTTCACAAATTGAAAACATTTAATTGCTTGTCAGAGTTTAATTACAATAAAGGACTAACATAGCTCATAATTATTAAATAAAAACGCATAATTTGTATAATAATAAACACAATATAGGCAGAAAACATTTGACTACAACAAAATAATTTAATATCATTACATTACATATCAATACTTACTGTTATAATTGTTTTTTTTATATTTATTACATATTGTGTTTTTGGCTGGTAATTTTTTTTTGGCTGCCTTAGAACCTGATTCTGTACTTATCCTAGTTAGACTGTCAACTTTCCTTTTATTAATGTTATATTTTTTGTGTATTGGTAAAATAGTATAAATAGTAATTCGGTGACATTGATTTATGAATAGAAAATTATTTTACAGGTGCTTTGTATTATTAAAATTAATCCTACAAACCCTGTTTTTGATTAATTAAGCCTTCCTGAATATAATATTATCATTGTTATGAAATTCTAGGGAGCATTCAACCTTCCAAATTTAATTTATCATTGAGACATATCGTGATTATTTATATTATAAACACATTACTGATGGCACAGTGCACGGATAGTGCAGTTCTCCAAATAGGGTATTTTGTTGAAAATAATATACTAAATATTTAGAGCGGATTTTCACGATCCTTGTAATATAAATATCCTTCTTGTTCCAGCCGTTGGAGTGTTCAGTTGTTTCTAGTACCCGCGCTCCTCGTTAATTTGAATATTTTAGTTTGTCTAATTCAGTCAAAAATAAACGTAGTGCCGATCGGACGTGTTAGCTCGTCGTCGGAGACATTCATATTTTACGAATCGAGAACCATTTAAAAGTTGATTTCGTGGCGCGCAGACGTGCCGGTCTGAAAAAAAATTAAAAAATTAAATAAATTAAACAATAATCGATTTGAGTGAAACTAATAAAATAAATGTGTTTTTCCATTTTCCGGAAAATCCTGAAAGATATTTCTCAAAAGTCGGAAAAGCTAGGAAAAACAGTATAATTTCCCGGAAAATCCGGAAAATATTATTATCTTCCATATTTTCCAAAAGCAACCCGAGCTTCCCGAGCTTCAAAGCATTGGAGACTTTAACGACAGGGATTGCAACTCGAAGTCTGTAAACAATATAAAATCGTAAGTAATAATTTATTTATATTTTACTTTACGAAATGACAGACTCTGCCAAAAAATTTTTGCGAAGACCGAACTCAGAACCTGCCTCTAGGTCGGCTTCTCCAGGAGGAGATCCGGAAATAATTGATAACCCCGGAAAAAAAGCCAGAAGTTTAGCAAACATTATAAATATCGCAATGAATTCTGGAGCAACTATAAAGCGTGATATCAAAGAGACTGTCTTAACGGCCACAAAAGAACTTCTTCAAATTGTCTTAAACATGTGTGATACCATGAACATTACTGGAAAAATGGACCAAACCTTGGCTATGGTCCAGTCTCAAATTCAAAAGTCGGAAAAAAATATTGAAAAAATTCTTGAAAAGTTAGAAGAGAGGCAAACTCCGACATTACCGTTGGAGCCAAAACCCACTAGCTACGCACTTATCGTGAAATCTGGAGACCCTATGAAAAAAAGCGAGGAGGTAGAGGGTCTGGTAAAACGTCATATAAATGTTCGGTCAACAGGAATAGGCATAGTTGGGTTGCGAAAAATTAGTAACCAACAAATTTTAATCAATTGCTCCTCAAAAAAAGACCGTGAAAGAATGAAGGAAGAAATAAAAAACAAAACCCAAAATCTCTTAGTAGAAGAAGGTAAAAAGAAAAATCCTCAAGTTATATTTAAAGGTTTAATCAAGGGAATCACTGATGAAGATCTTAGCGAATCATTGACAAACCAAAATAAGAGTTTGGAAATTAATGACGATCTAAAGATCAAATACAAAAAGCGAAACAGAAATGCACTTCTTCATAACGTAATATGTGAAGTAACCCCAAGACTATGGAAAACTCTAACCAATGCAGGAAAGGTGAACATCGGATACCAGAGGGTTATAGTTGAAGATGAAAGTCCTGTGGTGCAATGTTACAAGTGTCTGTCCTTTGGACACATACAAAAGTATTGCAATGCCGAAGCTAAATGTGCGGTGTGCTCAAAGGACCATGAAACAAGAGACTGCAAGAGTAAAGAAAATCCCAAATGCGTCAACTGTTTTGAAAGGAAAATGGAAAATAATAATCACTATGCAACGAGCATAGCTTGCCCTGTGAGAACTCTTATGGATAAAAGAGCCAGAGAAAGGGTAGAATACGAGTGCTAATGGCAGCCATGCGAACAATCGAGGCCATTTTATTAAATTTGTACAATGCAATCTCCAAAGATGTAAAGGTGCTACAGAAGAAATAATAAAAGCGTGTTTTGACAAATCGATTGATATTGCGTTAGTACAAGAACCTTACACCGGAAATACTGGCACGATTAAATCAGTTCAAAATGTGCAAATTTTTCAGAGTGATAATTCAAACATCGACCGTAGAAATAAATCTGCTATCTTTGTAATGAACAAAAACCTACAAATTTATAAAGCAAAGAATATCGATAACAACAATATAGTATGTGCCATTTTACCCAAAGAAAATATTGCTTTAATATCAGTGTACTCAGAGCCTGGTGGACATATAAACAAAACACTCGACGATTTAGAGTACATTAAGGTTAAACTTAATATGAGAAAGATTATTCTTGTGGGAGATTTTAATTGCAAACATATGATGTGGGGTTCGCCAAAAAACTGTTCCAGAGGAAACGACCTTGTAGATTTTATAGCTTCCAACAATTTGTGCGTTCTAAATCAGGATAAATCGCCTACATTCAGAGCAATTAGATGGGGGAAAGTATCCGAAAGCATTATAGATATTACCTTATGTACATACAACATCGTTCAAAAGATAGACAATTGGGAGGTATGTGAACAAACCGTCCTTTTATCCGATCACAACGCAATAAAGTTTAACCTTAAATCGTGTACCTTAGGAATAGAAAATAATCGCACAAATACTAGAATATACTGTACAAAAACTGTAAATTGGAAAAATTATGTGATAAAGTCAAAGAAATCATAAATGTTAATAAAGAACTTAAACCTGAGAAATTTATCGAAATGAACAAACATGAAATTGACACAGCTGTGCTTTTTTTAACTGAATCTATTCAAAAGGGGTGTGATGAAATTTGTCCAAAAATAAAACCCTTTGTCAAGAAGAAACCTCCATGGTGGAATAAAGATATTAACACTGCATCGATAAAACTCAAACGATTGAAAACGAAAATGTGTAATTCACGAGGACGAAGAAAGACTGCACTTTTGCTTGAATATCTTGCTGATAAAAATACATATTTAAAAATTATCGAGGACGCTAAAATACGTAGTTGGAAAGAATTTTGTCAAGGTCAAACAAAAGATAGCGTCTGGGATCGAGTGAATCACATTATGGGTACGTCAAACACAAAAATTGTTCCTGCTGTTCTTAAAAGTGGAACAAATTGGTGTGCAAACGTAGAAGATAGTGCTTCGCTTCTTGTTAATACATTTTATCCTGACGATGATATTATCAATGAAAATCAAGCTCACAAAAACTTAAGAAGTGAATTAAGAAATAATTATTATTCTTTTGAAGACCCTCCTATTACCAATGACGAAATGGTTTATGCGGCAAACGGATTAAATAACACAAAAGCTCCGGGAAATGACAATCTCAGTGGAGACACCTGTTGCAAAGTTTTATTGGAAAACGCTGAAATTTTTCTATCGCTTTATAATCGTTGCCTAAGCATAGGTTACTTCCCAAAGTCTTGGAAAATAGCGAAAACAATAATAATACCAAAAACAGGAAAAGACGATTATCATGAAATAAAATCTTATCGTCCGATTGGTCTATTACCGGTTTATGGCAAAATTTTTGAAAAAATACTTTGTGCTAGAATTACTTGGTATTTGTTAAAATTTGAAAAAATATCTAAAAACCAATATGGTTTTCTTCCACAAAGAAGTGCCGAAGATGCCCTCAATGCAGCAACTTCTTTTATTCAGAAGGAAAGAGACAACAAAAAATTTGTCCTGGTTATTTCTCTTGATATTAGAGGTGCGTTCGACCATGCGTGGTGGCCTGGCATAATGGCGAATCTAAGAAAAAAGGAAATACCTCAAAACATATATATGGTTTTAGTTAATTACTTAGAAAACCGCATTACTGAAGTAGAACACTATAACGAAAAGAAACGTAAAATAAATACCAAAGGATGCATCCAAGGCTCTGTTCTGGGGCCTACTTTATGGAACATAATAATTGATGAAGCTTTGGAACTTTTAGAAGGACATATAATTTACAAGCATGCCTTTGCGGATGACATACTCATAGCCATAGCGGACAACGACCTAAGAAAAGCAGAGTCTCAAGCCAACAGTGTTCTTGAAATTCTAAGCCAATGGGGAACCAAAGTCAAGCTTTCGTTTGCTCCAGAAAAAACAAATTGTATGATCATCACGCGAAGAAAAAACTTTCAGACACCAATTCTTTATATGAACAATATTGCTATTGCAAATGTCACCAATTTTAAGGTCTTAGGTGTGATTCTCGATGACCATTTAGCCTGGAATGCACATCTGGATCACATTTGTAATAAGCTTAACAATATTTATAAACAACTATCACGAGCCGCCAGGGCCACTTGGGGACTAAAGAGTGAGATTTTACAGATATTATACAAATATATAATAACGCCAATTGCTACTTACGGCGCAAGTGTATGGGGTGATTCAGTCACGAAAAAAAAGAACATTAAAAAGCTGAGCAGTGTACAAAGAATGATAGCCATCCAAATTATAAAAGGATACCGAACTATTTCTACCGAGGCATCGCTGGTAATCGCTGGTACTAAGCCCTTAGATATTGCGATAACTGAAAGATCTAAAATATATCATGCAAAACGATACGGATATGTAAATGACATTCCCGAGGATAGAAATATTCAGCGACGCATAGATTATAAAGATCTAAGACACCCAGCCACTCCTATTAAAATAAATATAATTATTGATGTCGAAATCACGAGCAATTTATATGAAATAAACATCTTTACTGATGGCAGTAAAATGGAAGGACGAGTCGGAGCAGCATTTGTCATTTTTAAAAATAAAGTTGAAACTGCTAAAAGACAAATAAAGTTGGCAAATGAGTGTACTGTCTTCCAAAGTGAACTAGTGGCTATAAGAGAAGCTTTGAAGTGGACACTAAAAAATGCCAAAAATTCTACAATTATGCTACATAGTGACAGCATGTCAAGTTTACAAGGATTGAATGATCCAAAGTCCACAGATCCAATTATTTACGAAATTAAAGAGCTTGCTGAAAAAAATACCGAACATGTCAAAAACGAAATTGCAATGACATGGATTAAAGCACACGACGGCAACATGGAAAATGAGCGAGCGGATGAATTAGCGAAAAAAGCTTCCAAAATGAGAACTCTCCCTACCTATGACCACATTCCAATATCATATATTAAGAAAATAGTGCAAGAAACATCATACGATACTTGGAACAAAAGATATTTATCAAGTGATAAAGGCAAAATAACGAAATTGTATTTCAAAAATATAAAAGATGCCGAGATATTGGATACTTTTGGGCGGACTTACGAGCTGACTCAAATGCTTTCAGGTCATGGTGCTTTTCGAAAGTATCTTCATAGGTTTAAAAAAAGAGATAACGATTGCTGCCCTTGCGATGGACTTAGCTCTCAGGACGTCCTCCATATATTACTAGATTGTCCTATGTTTGATGCCGAGAGGTTAAACTGCAAACAAATGTGCGCACAATACAGCCAAATTTTTGAAAACCCAGAGGAAGTTATAAAAAATGAAGCTACTTCCGAAAAATACATTGACTTTCTAAAGGCCATAGTTACAAAAATGAAAAAAATTAATGAGGGAATTGACTCAGACCCGTGAAAAATAACTATTGTGCAAAATATACACACCAGGAAAAAAAGCTTTGTATGCATAAGCAAAGCAAGAATAACGGGAACAAGAGGGAAAAAAAAAAAAAAAAATATATATAAATATCAACGCATAAAAACAAAGATTTTATTCATAATTTTCGGGGCTAAAAACGAGTACATACAAAACGGCGTTACGTCGCTTTGACATCGCAAGCCATGCCCGCCGAGTGCGCTTTAACAAATATTGCGTACAAGTTTGGCGCGGTAATTTAATGCGTGCCGTTTGCCCGATAGGGTACGAAACGTTTTGTTTTAAACCATTGTAGAAAATTTATAGAGAATATATTATTGATTAATTTGTCGTAATTTGTGCGTGCTATTGTTCTCTACACTTGGAAAAAAACGGACAAAAAAGTTTTAAGATGAAACTTTCATGCCGGTTTTTTGAAAAAAGCGTTCTTATTGAATACTGACCCTGATAATTATCCTTCATTTTTTTACAACGAATTAATGAATAATGTATTCTCATTATTCTACTTATTTGTTTTCTCCTTTATTCCCTCGGTTGAACGCGGACGAAATGTTGTTGAAAATGCACGCTTTCGTCTACTTGACATTCCATGTTGAAAACTTGTGATCGAATAAAATAATGCATGTTAATTAAAAGAAAATACAATATGTAGAACAGAAAAAATCTTTCGAGTGACGCACCACTTTTATGATTTTCTTTTACTTTTACGAATAAAATGGACAAAACTTATGATAATCCGAATTGACAATTAGTCATATTTTTCAATACATTTTCTAAATTTTGACGGTTGCCAATTAGTGCCGTCTCTATGATAACGAGTTACATTAAAATAATATGAACTAATGTATAAAATAATATAAGCTTATCATCTTACTTTTATGTAACAAAAAATATTTATTTATCTACTGCATTTCTGCCATTTACATATTGGTGGTTTAAAGAGTGCTTAAAAATAAAAATATAAAAAATCGAGCATGACATATTAATATACTCTTACTATATATATTAGAAATTACTTGAAATACATACATATTTTAAAGTAATTATACAATAACAAAATACATTAATCAATCAAATTCTAACTATTCTAACCGATTAGCAAGATACGTTGCAATTGGATTACAAATGCAGCCACTTCCTTATTTAGGACATTATAACAACCTCAGAGTAATAAGGCGCTACCGCTGTAAAGCCGTCCATACGGACAAAAATCATTCTAGGATTATCAATCATAAAGTTAGTTATATTTTACACTTACCGCAAAACAATGAGCCATAGGTGCAAGGTGCTCAGGTCGAGAATCGCAAGCGTAGCGCGTAACCATTTGTAATACGTTTGTTGTTAACCAAAAACCAATCCAAAAATTTGCAACGCTTTTGTTATATTCAATAGAGCGAAATGCCGTGTCTACAACTGTGGCCCATTTTTACTCTGAGATAATAACACAAGTTTACATTTGATGTAGGTAGGTAGGTATTAGAAAAACTTCTCGATTCTACTCGATTTTTAAAAGTGTTCGGTGCCCTTCTTTATTGCAATTTTTAATTTGTTTTATTTCATTAACTGTCAAGTTTTTGACTGAGTAATAGTAGTTCTTTTGATATCTCATCCAGGGTCCAGGGCCGTGGCTGCGGGTCAGATTAACGCGCCAGGGCTAGGCTGGGAAGAGAAACAAGATGGCGGAGGGCCGTAAAGTGGCCCGACCAGGAAGTGTTGAGGACCTGTCGGAATACACTGATGCTGACGAGTCTATCTCTGCCCCAACTGAGTTTTTGGCTGAGGTAAGAAATCCGTACTCATTATACTTTGTTAGTTTTTTTCTTTATACATAAACATTACTAAAGGGCGGAATACTAAAAATAACAGATAAATAAATAGGAATAAATCCACAAAAGCTTGGCGCGTGGTGCAGAATTCTGTATTTACTCTTTAAAATTATTCAAATAATGTATCAATTAGATGGACTTATAACTTTAAATTTATTATATTTTATTGTTGAAATAAGACATCAATACAAAAAAAGATAACCTGGGCCCCGATTACAGTGGGAAGTTAACAGAGTTATCTTCGACTGTCTATAAAGAAAAACCGACATTTATGTACGAAAATGAGTGTATTTGCATAAACTTTTAAAATACCTTCGTCGGTAATCTATAATTGAACATGTTTAGAAGAAAAAAATTGCATGAGTTTTCTGTTTTTCATACAGAAAACTTAATTTAAGATCAATGTTAACTTCCCGTTGTAATCGGGGCCCTGGGCCCATAGTTCAGACTTTTTTCATGCGTGCGGGCACAGGCCAAGGATTTTTTTAATTATGAAATTAGATACATTGAATTGATTCAAAATATTGAGTAAGTTTTAGCCACTTAGATTATATTTCAATATTGAAATTGAGTTTTCAAATGAGCATGATTTTAAAGAATTTTAAAACAGTTTTTCATTTAATATACCCGTGGAGGTAATTGATTTATTTTCTTATAGTAATACTTTTAATAGATCATAATAGTAATTTAAGAATATTTTGTACCAAATAATATAACGTTGCTGTAGTTTTCACGTGATAATGTTGAGTTAATGTTGGTTCCATTCAATATCATTTCTATGTGAATGGTTTTTTTTTCTGCAAAAAAGTGTGCAGAGTGGAGGGTTAGCTGGATTTACTCTACTCAACTGTTTTATTTTTTAATTAGCGGTGTGTTTTTTGTACCACAAGAGGAGTTTTTATTTGAATAGCAACTGTTGAGAGAACCACCCAAAAATATCTTATTTTATTTTTAATAATGTTATTTGGCGTAGTATTTTAAAGTTTATGATTCTGAATGTCAAATTTTTACTCTGGGAAAAAGATTAATATATTATACCAGTATGGCCCAAATCATCCTTATTTATTTATTTTATTTATTTGGATAACCAACAGCTATAATTATCTTTTATATATATAACAAAACAAATAACAAATAAGCCACAAGTAGCATCACAGAAGTTAAAAAAGATTCTCGAACATAAAATGAATAGTAATTAAATGTAAATTCAAAAGAAAAGAAAAAATACTACGAATTATTTCGAAAGCAAACGCCGTACGTCATGATTATTTGCAAATAGATCTATGTTAACTGATTTATTTATTGCATTAAAATTATTAAAAGTTCGCCATAAATATGAATTTTGCCTATAATTAGATGAAACAAGAGGTATGTGGAGAAGAGGGTTATTTCTTAAAACTTTGGAAGGAACATTGATAGAAAGTTTGTATAGTAGTGCAGGACAGTCAATTGAACCAGAGGCAATTTTAAGTAAATAAATTATATCCGCTATTTCCCGACGTTTCTGCAGAGGCAATAGGTGATGTTTTTTACATATATGAATATACTGGTCGAATTTAAACTCAAGTTTCAACCGGAAACACATGAACTTTACGATTTTTTAAAAAATATTTTTAATGCGTGATATCTGCTCATTGTACATAGGATTCCATATTTGTGATGCATATTCTAAGTTGCTTTGCACTAATGTACAGTAAAGGATTTTAAGTGTCTTTGCCATATTGAACGACGTAGAGCTACGCATAACAAAGCCAAGCGCACGCGATGACTTTTTTATGATGCTGTCAACATGGGCGTCGAAAAGTAATTTACTATCATGGAAGACACCTAGATCCTTTACACATAAAGAGCGTTATGAGGAATAAATAGAAATAACCAAAAATATAAAAATAATAATGTACGTGAATGAGGAACTTCAGCCCTACGGGAAATTGGATACAAAAAATGTTTTCTTGCGTGGAGTAAAAATTAGAGCTTTAAATTGTACCTCAAAGTTTCTTGAAAATGTACGGAAAAAATAATAATAAACATTTTAATAAAAACGCACTACTTTGAATGACGTCACTGGTTCATGTGAATCAACCTATGATCTGAGAGCCATGGAAGATTTCCGGTCTGCTTGTCGCTTCTGGACCAATGGGAAGAACTGAATGAGAATAAGCGGAAATGAACCTCTGACGTTACAAGCGGAGTTATTTCAGAAATACAAAACTTTAAAAAATCGTAGCGCTGATAATACGATATATAAAAATTGAAAAAAATTTTTTTGACTTAGTTTAATAGTCTATTAACAAATAAAAAAATTTAAAAAAAACACTGAACTTTCTCATTACTTTTCAGTCCATACATAGTTGATACAGGTAACCATGTTGTACGTTGTTCTTACGTTTTGCATATTATTGTCATCAATTTAACATTCAATGCTTTTGGTATCATGAAAAGGCACTTACATACAAGTTTTTACCGATATTTCTCTTGCACGAAAATAATCTGAAACCACACGCGATTGTATGGTTTCGATATCTTATTTATTGCTCACAGACGAAGTTTCCAGAAAGAAACGAGTAGGTAATTTTTATTTTTTTATATCCTTTGCACATTTTATCATACATACATTTTTTGCAAACTTTGCCTAACTAACCCCGCTCCAAGCTAGTCAATTACATTTGAATACATAATAATAATTTACAAATTAATAGAAAGAACAGACAAATAAAATATAAACATTCTTGTCTACATATATTGATTTAGACATACATATACCGTTGCCCATACACATGCATACATACATAAAAGATACACAATTTAATTAATATAGGCGAATCTTTGTAATAGCCATTTGGTTTTTTTTTTTTTAATTCTTCTTTATTTTTATATTTTATTTTCACCATCCAGTAAGAATCTCTAATCTACGGCATGCATCAACCTCTCTGACTTACTACGACCAATTTAATGAATGAGCGAAGTCAACAGTTTCTTCAACTTGACTACACTCCCGCTTTTCCATAATTCTGGCAAAAAATTATGTACCTTCTAGCCAACCTAATAGTGTTGCCTCGATGCCAGAACAGTGTTGACACCTTCACTTAGTATCAGATCCCTATTGGAGTATCTTGTATTATGGTCGTGGATGACGCTTGGTTATTTGTCTCTATTTATGTGTGTAACCACTACCGTTCTCAATATACTCGTATACTGTTGAATAATATAAATTACTCTGAATTTTTTGAAGAGCAAGTCACTTGGATAACGAAATGTTTTTTTTAATTACTCGGATTAAAGATTTCTGTGCAATTGTTACCGGCTCATGGGTGGTTTTTGTGCAAGCTCCCCAACCAATTAGACCATAAGTCAACACATAATTTGTCGGTGCATGGTATAGGTGTTTCAGGTCCGGGGCTTTAAGTATATTTCTGACTGGAATAAAAAATGTGTATAGTAAAGTTATTCCCAGATATTTTATACTCTTCAGAGTGTTCACACTATTCAGTTTTATGCATTTGCAATTCACCATCACTGGAGAATTATGTAGTTGTAGTTCGTGAATTTCATTAAATTGTCCAGCAGAGGTTGCACTTAAACGTATGAACTTTGTTTTATCCGAATTTAATGTCAACAGGTTTTCGTCTAACCATTTTTAATATTACTTCAGTCATTACTTGCTTTTATACGAGCTTATGACCAAGTTGATGCGCTATAAATTATAGCTGTACCATCGCAAACGAAATAATTTGTCCAAGTGACTGGTTGTTTCAAAGTTCGTTGGTCCGGTTGTGGTCCTGTGGTAGTATTGTGGATGCATGGACCAAAGGTGCCAGGTTCAAATCCCCCTCTACCACAACTCGATTTCAATTTTTACAGCACAAGTTATTTACGACTTTTTAAATAACAAGAACTCATGTTTAAATTCTCTTTGTCTTAAAAAATGGTATATATCCAGAAAAGCAGTGGTCCCAAAGTGCTTCCTTGTGGAACACCATATGAGAGTTGAGCGGGTTCATATTTCATCGCAAAATGCTATTACTACTTGGTTAACTTAAGTCACTTTCAACTTTCACCTTCTAAAATCTTTCACTTACATAGCTTTTAAACCATTTAAATAACTGCCCTTGGATTTCTAAATTATGCAACCTTTTTCAAAGAATTTTATGTGAAATAGTATCAAAGTAATATAGATTTATTGAGTAAATACTTTAATAAAAATGTTCGTGATATTATGTTTATAGTTTAAGAATTGATTACTGTGGAGGTTTAAATGTTTGCACTTCGCAAAGTTATTTGAATTTATGTTTAAAATTTTAAAGGAATTTTCGTCTGTGTGTGGCGTACTACATGTTTTGAATCGAATATAAAATGAAACAAAATAAAGAATTTCCCTTCCGCCCGTCGCGCAATGAAACATGAAACATGATGATTTAAATATGATGCAAATCTCAACAGAGATCAATATTATTTTGAGAAGAAAATATAGCTTGCCATTTACGGTTTATGACCTGTCTACGTTCATGTTCCCGGCGAGTGAAGGCTACAGTTATGTGTGTGTGTGAAATAAAACCAGAATACTAGATGAGTATTTTCTAGTCGGCTTAATCTCAGGAAAATCCTGTAAAAGGAAATCGAGTGGAGAAAGTGAAATGGTTGGCGCGCTAGCCCACCATACTTAAAGTCCTGGGTTCAATTCCTGGGAGGGGCGACATGAAATATTTATTTAAATAATAGGTTTTTTTACAATACAATGTTCAATTTCCCTGGACTTGCAAGGGCCACTGTTGTTTGGTTTTCTTTATATTCACTAGTCAAAAGTTTTACAAGAAAAAAACGGTTATCTGTGGTTTTTTTCGAGCAGAGGTGAAACCTTTATGATATGTCACTAGCCCTGTAAACGCCTGTCAAAATCTTGCCAACCATGTCGGGAATCAAACCCGAGATCCTTTTGCATGGTAGGTCATTAGATCACAAGGCGGACAGACGGTAGATTTATCAATAATATTTTGAGTGTGTCCAAATGTTTGTAGACAGGCTGGATTTCCTCCTTGGATCTAAATTTGTTGCAATAGAGGGAAATCATTTTTAGAGGGGAATATGGAAGTCTAACATTTTTTTACATTTTACATTTTTTTTTTGCACCACAACAGGCCAGGAGGCCTAATTACAGTGGTGAATTACATCACAGAGCACCCAGGCTTGAGAAAAATCACATTTTTAAAATTTTTGTGTTCTCACCGGGAATCGAACCCGGAACCTTCCGTGCGTGAGTCAAGCGTCTTGACCACTACACCACGGAGGCCGCCTAAGTCTAAGCATTTACTGGGCTTATGACTTGTCATTAAAGTGGCCTTTAGGCACCTTATTTACCTACTAAGCAACGCCTGAAATAAATTTTCCAATTTTTATACGTATTCTTATACCAGGGCGGCGATTATGAACGGCTATCTTCATCGGTATATACTGAGACGGTATAAACTAACGTCGATATTTATGTACGAAAGTGTGTATATTTGTATGAAAATTTAAAATATCTTCGTCAGTAACCGGTAATCAAACGTGTTTAGAAAAAAAAAATTGTAAACATGTTATATTTTTCATACAGACAACATAATTTTACTTTGTAGATAAATTTGAAGATAAATTTTAACGTTCCATCAGAATACGTACCCAGTTAGTTTCATCTGAATTGGTTCAGCCGGATGAATATCACCCACATGATAAAGGTTTCAGCTCTTTGACTTCACAAAATTCAACAGATGGAGGAGTTGAGGAAATTTAGATGTTTAAACGTAGGCAGAATGGTGAATATTACACAGCGTATGAAGTGGCCACTTAAACCAGCTAATGACAGGTCGCAAGTCTTGTAAATGCCAAGGCTTCCATATTCCCTGCTCAAAATTCAGCTAGAATTTATAAGGAAGATATATCCGAACTTTTTAATAAGCAAGGGTGCCTGTCCGTAAAAGGCTGTTATCTGGCTCAAATTTGTTACTAGATATCGATTTGATAGTAACTACCAGAAAAGATATATACATACATATAATACAAGGCTAGCACAATATGAAGGCTTGTCAGTACCGAGGTTTGTTAACAAGTATGGCTAAAGAACACTTCATTATACAATTGCTAAGCAGATCTTAAAAGAAAATGTTGATAAAACTTTTAAGAAAAAAATATTAAATGGCTAATATGTAACAAGGCTTTTTATATTGATTATTATTTTATGTTAACGGTTATCTATTTAAACTTTTGTAAATAAATTTAATTAAAAAAATACTCATGCTTTTAGTTTTTAATAATGTTTATATTAATTTTTAAATTTATATAATTTCTCTAACGTTTTTCTTTGTAAAGGACAAATATGAAACCTGCTAACAAGCCGGTTTCGCGGTTTAGTGGGTTTCATTATTTTTCCTTTTATATTTTCTGTTCATGTTTACCTTCTTAATTAAAATAAATATTTAAAAAAAAACCCTTTTTCCTCTCTGTAGCAACAAGTTTAGGTAGATTTATATTTCAAATGTATTATTTTGTATTTTTCAGTTTCTCTCGGCGATAATGCTAAAAGACTACACCTCCGCTCTCAAATACTGCAAATTAAGTAAGTTCATAGTTACGTTTGGTATTTTAATAATTCAAAGACATCTCTCGGCATGTTTTACTTTGTATAATTTTAAACGTCCCTTTTCCTCGCGCTATACGAGTATTTGCATGAAACAGTCGAATTAATTTGGCTTTTAAATGCTTATTTATTTACTTCGCCGCAAAAATAAATGAGTTTAAATATCCAAACCGATTTAAGCAAAGATAATTTATTATAAACTCGTTAAATATTACAGCGACACGCAACGATTTAATATTTAATTAAACTTCATAATAAATAATACTGTTTCGTGAGGATTTTCCACGGCAGAAAACTTAAGATAAGTCATTTATAGGAATTGTTAATACTAGCAAAAGATTAAGAGACACGTGTATTTTTAATATATTATTTATTATATTAATGGAAATAGAGACGTAGACCTTTTATACATTAATTTAAGAGTTTTTTTGTTCATAAAACCTACAACAAATTATAAGCAAAGTGAAGATAAAAGTTGACGAAAACAAATATTAACAAAATGGTGCGTAGGTTTTTGCGGTGACTTTATTAATTGTTTTTTGAGTCACTAAATATATCGTCGGTATACTGATAAAACCTTACAAATGCATTATTGCCTAAACTGAGAAAAATACATTTGATTTTTTGACTCAACAAAAGTATTTTCCGGTCTACCTTATTCATATTTTGGGCATGATATGCACAATGTACATACTCATGAAAGTATCATAGTTCCATTTGATTGCTTCAATATGAGATTACCAAAAAATATTTAGTTAATGGGATTATAGGTTTTCACCAGAAAACTTAAAAACGGTAATTAAAAAAAGTGTTTTTATAAATGCTAACTTTAAAACTAAACCTCGGGGGATTACGAGGATTTCACCAATTGGTAAAGCTCTAAAAATGACATAACTTGTCCTCAAGTCGTACACTGACGAGGTATACATTTGGATTATTATTATTAAATTATACAACCCGTAACGAAAAGAAACGCACAATGAATTTCTTAAGTGTATTTTTAAGATACGTAGGCATTAATAAAAAAAAAAAAAAATACATAAATCATATTCTCATCGTATTCTCACGCACAACTTTAAATACTCGATATTAGGGAAATATCACATTTTTAATGTATATTAAAAAAAATTATGAGGGTCTGTGAAATACAGTCAAGTAAAAAAAGTCTCGACTAGTTATTAGTAGCATGAAAAATATTTTTCAATTTATAATTTCGAATTCCGGCGAAAACGTCCATTGCGCTGGCCACGCCCCCAACACGTCACGATTCGTGTAAATTCCACGAACACTTCGTTTGTGACCGTTTAAATTTAAACATAACATCATCACGAATCTTGACGTCACAATTGTCAAGGCCAAACATGTCCCGTTTTTGTAGGGACATATTTTTGGATATTGTTATTTTTAAGTTATATCTGAAAAAAATTATCCACAATATCCACATTGGTTTTGAAAATATAATTAATTTTTCTCAATCCATTTTGTATATTTCCATCGGTATTCGTAGTAGGTGATATTTCCCTATAGTTAAAATAAGTGTTTTTTAAGAAAAATATTTTTTCAATTGTTATAAAATATATTGATTCAATTATTGGTTCGTCGTCATTATTTCAGCTAATAATGTATCTAATGTTTGCAGTTTTGCAGTACGAGCCCAACAATAACACCGCTAAGGAATTTTACCCCCTCATAATAGAGAAAATACAAAACAGTAAGTTAACTCACAAATTGATGTAATTATTCAATGAAAATGGCGTGCTTAGTCTCGGCGAGAAATAACTCGCTCGTTTTCACAGTTCGGAATGTATTTATCGCTTTTTGTGACAAAGTAGGCAAATAATGTAAAATATCACAACTCGGGAGATGCATGCAATTTCAACTATTTTCCTTTCTAACAATTTATCCTCGTCACAATACGCCTGGTTGGGGGCAATCCGAGTACCCACCACATTCACTCGAATAAATAGCCATTTTAAGTTTGATTATTGTGCAAAAGTAGGCGAACAAAATAGCAATGACAATTATTTATTTATTAATAACATTGTACATACATTTATTACGGACAGAGACACAGTGTATAGTGACACAATCAGGAACGACCCATGCCTGTGAACTTGTCCCGACTCGCTAGAAAATCCACGATGAGACGGGGCACTTGTAATGCATTCATAAACATACATACACACACATACACATACATGTATATTTGTGTATATTTATTTAAATTATATTTTATACATGCATATTAAGTTTATACATATAATAATACTACATATCACCAGTTATTCCACATTCTATCACAGTAAATCCATTTCTGTTTGATATATTTAAAGAAAATGCAACGAAAAAGTAAAGATTTCCTTTGATTTAAAAGTAGGGTTTTTTTTAACTGAAAAATATATGAGAATTATAATTTTAAACAAGGTTTTCTTTAAAATGCGATTTCTTTCAACCAACCAATACAAGCTGCTATTTGTACTCTTAAAAAAAAAGATTCCAATTTTTTTAAGAAAACCATGTATGATTGTTTTTTTTGTGATTGTATTTAATTCAAGTAAACATAGTTTTTGATACCATTTGTGTTGGCAATTTGGTCATGTGGAAGAATGACAATATCCGATGTAAGCCCTCTATATAATTAGCCAAACTCACAGTGAAAGGGACAATGAAAGCAATAGAGATAAATTCAATAAAATTGCGATTTCTGAAATTCATTTTTAAGAGTAACACGTTTATTGAAAACAAAAAAAAACTTTTTTATTGTGAAGGAAACCGATAGGAAGACCAACGGTCTTTAAAACGGTTTTTAGGTAGGTATGTGGAGGAAGTGTTTTCACTGTAGATACTAAAATGAAACTTGCAATTTGTGTAAATAAATAAATAATTCAATAGGAAAAACGAAATAAAAGGAGACGAGTATTTAAGGTGATTCTAAACAAAAAATATGGAACCAATTGAGGGCATTGGAAGTAAAGACAATATTTTTAGGTTATGGTGTCATTCTGTAGTTTATCAACTTTATTTTTATAAAAATCATGAGTTGAGTTGCAAATGTCGTTTAAAATCATACTTCTGATGGTTTGAAAATAGTGTTAAGCAAACATAGCAATATCCATCAGCCATTTTATTCGACCAATAGCAGGCTTGAGATTTTAATTTTCAAAATGGCCGTGCCATACAAATATTAAGTAAGTTTTTTGAATTCGTCTTTCAATTAAAACTAATTTATTAGTATCTTAAAGTTTAAGTTCAGTAAAAATAACATTTCTAACATAAAGACTCTCTTTGGCATTAGTGTAGCAATTTTTGTTATTTTTCTCGAAAACACCAAAACGGGAGTTTACTATATTTGCTTCCAATGCCCTCAATTATTCATAGATGTGGCTTTTGTAATTTTTTTATTGAAAAAGGCAATTTTTACGTTTATTTTCAATGGAAATTATACAAAACTTAGTTTGCGGAAACTTTACTCTATATTGATTGTAACAAATACTATAACAATATAATTTAGGCCCTTTTCACAAAATGGTGTATAAAACAAAAAATAAGTAAAAAATATAATATTAAATTTTATTGTTTTGTACACCATTTTGTGAAAAGGAAACCATAAATCAGATTCGGCGTTCTTAAATAAAACCATCTACATATAATACACATAGATTATGAAAAAAAACAATGACACCTAACTCATGTCCAAACGCTTAATCATGCCCAACGCGTACTCAGTCGTTCATTTACCTCGAGTCGAGCTTTGACATGAGCTTGACATTCAATTCGAAACCAAAATACCTTATGATGTCCTGAAACTAAATATAATTTGTTATTTTTTGTTTTGTACACCATTTTGTGAAAAGGACATAAATTATATTTTCATGGTATTTGGTACAATCAATATAGTGTTAAGTTTCCGCAAACCAAGTTTTGTAAAATTTATATTGAAAATAAACGTAAAAATGTCATTTTTTAATAAAAAATGATAAATGCGTCATCTATGAATAATTAGTTTCATATTTTCGTTTAGAATTATTTTAAGGAATCAATCTAGTGAGCCAATTACAGGTCACAAAGCCGGTAATTAATGCCCGGGCTTCCATATTTCTTTCTCGAAGCGGTTCTCAATCACGGTTAAAAATGAGATTTGACATTACGATAAAGAGCCATGTTAACATTTTAGTGTCCATATCTGACGGCGAGGGGAGCAGCAGCGGAGAGGACGGGCCGGACTCCTCCCACTCTGACCCCGAAGAGGAAAGTGAGGATGGTCGCAGCAGCGCCAGCGAGAAGGTAACAACTCCATAACTGCCCCCCCCCCCCCCCCCCTTCACCAAATCCTGGACATAAACCCGCGACAAGCACCTGGAACCATTCCTGAAATTACTTTAATAAATTATTTGTTTTGACTGTTTTCATTTTGGTTTTATTTTATTTTAAACGAGCTGAACCCGGCAATGCTTTACTGTTGCTAGATTTGAGTATGTACTCGCATATAGATTAAATTAACACAGTCGAATGTTTGATATCAATTATTGTATTTAGTTCAAATTAAATATGTACATATACATACATTATTATTTGTGTGTTTTGGTTTACATAAATTGTGAGTAAATGCGGGACAGGGAATTTTGATAAATAGGTATTGTTTAAATACTATAAAATTGTTTTTCTGTCACTTACTGTGCGAAAAAGACAATTGCATGTCTGACCTTTTATGCCTTTCTAAAATAGATAAACTCGACGATTCGCTGTCCAGTTTTCCACACCTCAAAAGTAAATTGGTTTTGTTTTAGACAGTATCAGAATGAATCTTTTTGTATCGGTTTAATTTTGAGTTTTTCAAAAATAGCTATAATTGAAGACAGCAGATAAAACTGGGTGTTTTTACGGGTTTTTGGATGGTTCTAGTTCCATAATAAACAATTAATCCAGAAAGAAAAACAATAGGGACACGCCAATGGTAAATATATATGATGTTTTAAAAAATCATTGATTCGTGCCATAATCCAGGGAGAAAATACGGGAATATGTCTGTATGAAGAAAAGTCAGATCGTGTTTCCTCCTAAGATTAAATATTATTAAGGATAATAAAATAAATATAAAACAACTTTGTTTTTAACCACTTATAACCACGTATACTTACAAAACTTTGCTTCATAATGCTTCTACGTAACCATAGAATCAGATTCGGCGTTCTTAAATAAAACCATCTACCTATAAATATTATGAAAAAAATCACACCCTAACTCATGCCCAAACGCTCAATCATGTCTAACGCGTATTCAGTCGTTCTTTAGCCGCCAGTTGGGTTTTAACGTGAGCTCGACATTTAATTCTAAACCAAAATGTCTGATGGTGTCCTAAAATCCGTTCGGAAAAACGTAAAAAGTAACTTTTCATTGATATGTAGGTACCCCGTTTATGACTGAATTCTAAAACTAGATATAATTTGATATCAAATATAGATTTTTTTTTGCAAATTTCAAACTCTGCTCTTCTTACCACCAACAGGGGTGCACTTGATGTAGGAATACGATTTTCAATAATGTGTTAAATGTCAGTTAATATTAATAATAATTAGCATTACCAAAAATCCAGTTAAAAGAAATAAGTGGATAGAAATGAAAAGAATATAAGGAAAGAATCTGATTGGGATCCATAAAAATCGAATGTTGTTTAGAAACATTCAAACAAAACTTTTTTTTTTTTTTATAAACCAAAAAAATAACATCCTCCCAATTTTTTGGTGAATGCAATTTCGTCGAATGCAACCCTGGTAGGTCGATGAATAAAAAAAATACGCAAATAACATTTTTTTAACAGATAAAATTGAAGATTTTAAGAGATATAAACATTCCCAGCGCAAAGCTCATTATTTTGAAGAAAAAAAAATGCACGTAAATCGATCCAGCAGTTATTTATTAAATCGAGGCCACACATACGAACATTGTCTTTTATATATATAGAGGAATTCATTTGGAGTATAGTGCTCTGGCAAAAATCACTGGCACCATGCGAAGGAATTACTAAAGGGATAGTCGCATAGGCTTGCTTTCAATCTAATAAAACTCAACTGAAACCGAGTGAGGGTTATCACTAGAGCCCTTGCAGGGCACTGCATATTGAATAAACACTTTGCTAGAATGACTCTTCAAAGAAATAATCCTATTCCCCGTCCATCATAAAAGCATAAAAGATTTACACGGGTTGCGGAGCTTTTTTGGCAATGAACTCAATGGAGTTCAAAGAACAAGATAAATGAACTAATTATGCCCGTGCCCGGGCGGATGAAGAATGTAATTATGCTAAATAAAACCAGAATTCTGAACGAGCGTTTTCGACTCTCAGCTAAATCCTAAATAAGGAAATCAAGAATCGGAAATGAGCTCACTCGAGGTTCCGGGTACGATTCCTGGAAAGGTCGACATTAATTATATGTCGTGATCGAAGAACAACAACGCATGTGATTTTTTTCAACTTTACATGAGAGCGGTTGAAATATTTTTTGACACTTTGTCACAACTCGACAATTACGAAAGTATATCCTTTGATACTTGGGTCAGTTAGATATACGCTGTTTTTGCCGTTTCTAGACTATTCTAATTCTATGCTTACAACATATTATTTTCTTTTAAAGATATAGGTTTAATAATAAATCAAAGTCACAAATTAGTTTCAGTTTATTTAATATCGTAAAATTATAATCAATGGAGTTTTGATATTTTGAAACCATGGTCAACACGAGTATATTAAATTATTTTTATGAAAACTTAAATATTTTTTTTTTTTTTGTAAACAGAAATAAACTAAATACCTAAACTACACTATGAAGAGAGGAATCGTAAAAGTGGAAAGAAAAGAAGGAGAAGAAAGGAAAAACTCAAGTATTCAGATTGTGACATTTCAATCGTGATTTAAATGTGAATAAAGAATTCGAAAAGTCTCTGACATTAATGGGTAGATTAAGCAGCTACCACTGTGAAAGAGGAAGCAAAAAAAATAGAGCGATGAATGAGTATTGAAAGGGATCTCTCATTACTAGAAAGAAGAGAGAAGAGATAATTCATGCTGTGATGGAGGTTGGAAGAGCTCTCAGATAAACAGGCGAAGTGGGATTATTAAAAATATTGCGAAGAAGTGATAGAATGTAAATGTTTTTTCTATGCCTGATACTGAGCCAGTGTAGTTGCGTGTGGTATTCGGTTATGTGGTCAAATTTGCGAAGGTTAAAGATATAACAAACACAAACATTTTCCAATTGTTCCAAATTTATCAAACAGTTTAGAATTAGCATCTGGGTAACATACATCTGTATAATCAAGGAAGAAGTAAGCTCTGAACCATAGAATTAAGAATAGTCCAGAAGGAGCGTAGAATCATATTTGAATACATCGGACTGTGCCCAAAAACCCCCCACTTTGCCCTACACCGCAAGACAAATAAATTTACGAGTTCTCAAAAAAAACTAAAATTGACATATAATGAATTATTCTTGATATTTAATTAGTTTTTTTTATATTGTTTGACATATGTGATGACTACTCGTTATTTCAAGGTTAAAATAAAAAATCTTACTCATGAATTGTACTTAGAAATTGCCATTATATATCAGGTATCAGATTACCCGAACCTTAGAGACCCATAACGGTTCATTTATGGTCGAGTGTTTGTGATGGAATAATAAAAGACATGTTATTTTTTAATTCATATTTAAGAAGTAGGTTCTTATCGCTTTATTTTAAATTAAAGTATTTTACATTTAAACATATTTATAACATTTAAAAATATTTAGTACTTAGTGAATTCACCTTTATTTTTTATAACATGTAAAATTCTATTATTTAGAGAAGCGTAAAGCGAATCTAAAATTTCTGATGTTATTTCTTCTTCCCAAACTTGAATTAAGTTTTTTTTTAATTCCTCAATGTTTTTTGATTTTTTTTTCCCGACTTTTTTTTTCATAATCGCCCATAAATTTTCTATCGGGTTCAAATCAGGGCTATTCCCGGGCCACGTCAACGATTTTAAGCCAATTTTCTCCTTGAATTCATTGATCTATAAAAAAACAATAAATTATTTATCATGTGGTCACAAAATGCATTTAAAAATATATATATTTGTACTCACAGTGCGGGCTCTATGGCACGGCGCAGAATCGTCCTGAAAAATTGGGTCCGCGGTATACTGCGTAATGTCCTCAATTATTGGAATAATATGTTTTTTTAACACTTTTTTGTACTGAATGGCATTCATCGTACTCTGTACAAAATTTAGAGGTCCTAAACCGTATGCTGTCATGCACCCCCAAATCATCACGTAGGGTGAATGTTTAACGGTTCGAGTGACGCATGACGGATGATATCTTTCCCCACGTTTTCGTCGAACTATCTTTCTGCCGTCTGGACCAAAAAGGTTGAATTTTGATTCATCAGAGAAAACAACATTTTGCCAATCTTCCAAGGTCCAATTCTGGTGCTCTTTCGCCCAATCCAGTCTAGCCTTCTTCATTTTGTCCGTGAGTAATGGTTTCTTTGCGGGACTCCGTGCTTGGAAACCATGCTCCAACAGCCGCCTGGACACTGTTTTTACTGAAAATGTTGATGTGCTGGTAGACTGCACCTCTGCGTGTATTTCAGGTGCCGTTAAAAATCGATCGCGCATAACAATTTTTTTTATTAAGCGATCATCTCGGGCAGATGTCACGCGCCCCCGTCCGCTTCCTTTTTTCCGTTCTATGGATCCAGTTTCTTGGATTTTTTTTAATAAAAACCTCACTGCACCTTCTGAATACCCAACTCGACGAGATATTTCACAATTAGATATGTTTTCTTGCGACAATGTGATTATTTTGGATTTTATCGCAATCGACATTTGCTTTGCACTTTCCATGATTGTTGTGTTATGTTCACTCAAACGCGGGTAAAACAAGACTGTTGAGACATTTTAAAATGTAAATATTGTAGAAAGGTGACACATAGTGTCCTTAATTTATTAAACAAAAGAAAGAGGTATCGATAAAGGATTTCTTAGAAAAAGGGTTCAGTAAAGTCAAGGGGCGCGGTAGCAGGTAAACTCGTAATTTTTTTTGTCTTGCGGTGTACTTTCGCAGCGCGAATGCGCGAAGACGCGAAGACCCCGCGTAATGTTGCCAGATTGCGAAAAATATAATCATAACACAAATGTAACATAATTATATTTAAAAAATAACCAATTTGTAACTTCTCTAAAATTTTATAGTACACGTGGAAACATTGATTGACACAACAGAGTAGATAAGTAAAGGGTCATTTAACAAAAGTAATTTAATTAACGAACTTTGAACTTAAAAAATAAAACAAAAAACGGATATTTTTACGTCATGTAAAATAATATTTGATGTTTTAAAGATAATGTCGGTCGAATTTCCACCACGGCGTTGTTTAGTCCCGAGATTTTAAATTTTCATGAGCCTTTGCGTAAACAAATTTACTACCCTGGCAACACTAACAAAATGTCCATTTTGTTTTCTTTGACAATCTGACAGATGAAAAAATTGTTTTTTTTAATAACGCATTTGCTACTTACGCATACATTTGCTGCTTACACATGAAATGTGGTCCCATTCTGTTTCTTTAAAATCTCAGAAGTATTTCTACACTTTAAAACGTCACAGCACGGCATAGTTTAATTTAAATCGGGAGTTGCATACTGAGCGACGTCTACAAAGAAGCTAATAGGTAAAAACGTAAAACTTAAGAGTAGTTTAGTCGCCGTCGCGTCGCATCAAAATGCGCGTATGCGGTTTCTGGACTATTCTTAATTCTATGCTCTGAACTAATGTTTGCTTATTATTTAGACTTAATTTTTTATTATGCAACCAATCCTTACTAACTAGTGCCAGCAGTAGGAGTGACGACGAATACAGAAAATACTATCATTCATATGTGGGGGGAAAAAAAATCATAAAAAATTGACACTTATCGAATATTACAAATATAGAGGTTCCATTGAATATTTTTCTCTTAGGAGGATGAACCAGCTTCTTTGGAGCAGTCGTACGAGGGCAACCCAGGCTCGGGGGGCGGTGGGGAGGGGGAGGCAGCGGGGGCGAGAGCGGACTCGGACGGCACCACCAACAGCTACTCCAGCCTGGAGGATGAGGAGGCGGCGCGGGACGACTGCGCCCTCGAGGAGGTGGTGGTGGAAGACTTCCTGGCGGGAGACGACAATGGCAACACCGTCTCCTACAGAGAGATTGGTAATAATAAAATCAAAATTACAAGATATAAAAGCGTACTGTGCGCTGCCGGTTTGAGAAATGTGGCCTTGCATTATTTGGAATGAGAAAATATCAACGAATTCAAAATTTTATTAGAGCTGATGTTCAATACTCCATTACTCCGTACAGATGTCTGGGCGGATGTAGAATATAATGAGGAAGTTCAGTGCACGGGAAATTGGATTTAAAAAATGTTTTCTTGCACGTGCTAAAAATTAGAAGATTTAATTGTAATGTGAAGTATCATAAAAATTAACTACTTTGAACTACGTCACAAGTACTAGTGAATCAGTCAGTCAATTACAGCATTGTTACGTGTTGTGATAGATTTCCGGTTTCCGGGTATTTTGTTCAACGTTAAGTGTATTTTGACGCTACGGGATTCTACTTTTAAATGTCGGCACAATTCACCGACAACAACTTGTGACGTCACAGGCGGAGTAATTTTAAAATGAAAGAACTTTAAAAAATCATAGCGGTAATAATAAAATACATAAAAATAAAAATAACATTTTTTAGCTTAGTTTGACCATTAAAAAATAAAAAAACCACCTAACTTCATCATATATTCGTTGCTATTATTGTAGTTACCACTATAGAAATTTAATAATAATCATGTAAATGGTTGGTAGAATCTACACTTTCCTAATCTTAGTAAGTTATTAATTTTAAACGAGCAGCTTAAAGTTGATTTGCTTAAATCTATTTAAACTAAAGTTAGTTTTTGGCGCTCTTTAACTTTTCCAAACAAATCTAGTCCATTTTTTTTTTGTTGAACCCATTGAGATCAGCTCTTGTGGCAGCTTATTCCAACCATCATCAACCCTATTGCTCAGGAAAAGCTTCGGTGGATTTAGGAGGAGGAGGAGGATTTAAGTACTTAACCGTTTTAGCGCTAATGAAGTGGTGAAGATTTCTGTGCGGCGCTGCAGTTTTTAGTAAGCGTTTGTCAGTCGTCGTGAGTGCACGCGTTTTATTTGTGTGTGGTAAACCATATATGGCGGTTGGTGGGTGTTTTGAAAACTTTATCCATTATTGTTTAGCCTTCCTCCTTCTGGTGCAAAACCCAAAGCCTATTTTAATTTAATATCAAACTTTTTTTTATCTAATAACACAAAAACACCATAGCAAATTACAAACATACTTGCAAAATAAGCGTAGCACTAAAACGGTTAAGGAGAATATTAGGTATAAGGTTCGATTTCATTACCAGCATTGATGTCTGAGAACGGACACAGCAGCATTTTGAGGGTGTGGTGGTGGAACTTGCTCGGACACGTGCTGCGGATGCCTCAGGAGAGCTTTAACCCCATGTTGCCTATACTTCACACCTGCGACCTCCCACTGTCCCGGAAGACGTCGACGACGGTCTTTCGGCTTTATTCGGCGGAACTAAGGGGCGCGGGATTGACATGGAAGAAGCAAGAGTGCTGGCTGGCGATCGGATCTCCTAGAGGCGTCTGGTGATGCCCGCGTGCTCCACAGAAGAGCGGATGTGGATAAAGAAGGAAGAAATACATAGCATATATGAATTGTACAGATTCCATTTCTGTTATGTGGTACTAAACTGAAACTGAACGTTGGTTAAAATTTTAATAAAAAAAACAAATTTCTTGTTTTTGTTAAAACAAAAATACTGACTTCCAGTAGCCATCGCACGGGTTAATTTAGTCAAACTTACATGCCCATAACATACTCACTATTTTGTTGATGTCGTAATGTGTTGTTAAAATTATTTCAGTGACTGCAGAAGATGATTGCAACTTCAACTGGTTCACTAAAATTAAGACAGTTACGGAGAAGAACAGTAACGAGACTGGAAGGTCCTCCACTGTGTTCCAGGTATAGGGATGCTTACACTTAATAAAAATACAAAATAGATGTTAAATACATAACACTATTGAATAACTTTAGATGACAATCTAATGAAAGTTTATGCATCATTCTACTAAAAGTGAGAAAGGAAACAATTAAAATTAGTAGCAAAGCGTATTTCAGTAGTGTCTCATATCTTCTGGATTCGCACAGTTTGTAAAAAATCTCAATATAAACTTGGCTGAGCAGTAAAAACAACTGCCATAAAAATATCCCAAAGACTTCAAAATATTTATCAGACCTCTGTATTATAGAAATAAAAAATTAAACACAATTTTTGTACCTCTACATCCGATTCAGGCAGAAGAAGACTACTGATTCTGGCACAGTTTAAACACTAGGTTTAGATATCGTAATGATTGTCTTCATATCAATAGCTTAGATATTAAGACATTTTTTCCATTTATTACATTTTTAAAACTCACGCTACAAAATTCTCATTAAATTTAGCACAAAATGTAGTGTTAAAATTAGTTCTCAGGAAAATTAGTTTATAAACAAAGTACATACTACTTTCAATGCATATGACAATCCAGTATTTCCCTCAGAGTAATAATGCGCTACAGCTATAGAGCCGCCCATAAGAACAAAAATAATTCTAAGATTATCAATTACAAAGTTAGCTATAATTTACAGCAAAACAATGGGCCGTAGGTCCTCAGTGACAAAATCGTCCGTTACACATTTGTTGTTAAACCAAAAATTTGCAACGCTTTTGTTCTATGCAATAGAGCGAAATGGCATATCCATAGCTGTAGCGCGTTATTACTCTGAGGTGTTTCCCCATTACATTACATTTTCCCTTTTTTCTGTTAATTTATCTTTTACATAACAAGGCTGTATCAAGAAAAAAATACATAAATAAATCAAATGACTTACAATTTAACTTTTTATATTGAGATTTTTATAAGGTTTACTGCCGCTCTGCCAAAGGTGCCAGTGGAGAATAAAGATTTTTTTCTTGAGAAATCGCCCTTATGATGTCTGTTAATGCTTTTAGTAAAATATGTTGTTATAAATAACAGATTTAACAATTTATCATACAAACAAAAGATGAGTGAAACTTTAATCCACAAATTTGGAATATCCAGTGACTGGTTTTATCGCTTTCGCAACATCTTCGAGACTGGTATCTTTATTAAGGAGTTCAATGTATTTATACAAAACAAAGGTAAGGATAGATAATTCAAAGTTATATGAAAAATAAAATAAAATAGTTAAACTGATAGGCGCCGCGGCGCAGTTTGTTAGACGGCCAACTGTAAAACTGGCGTCGCGGATTCGATTCCCGCCAGTTGCAAGAAAAAAATCCAAGAGTTTTTTTTTCTCAATTGGTCTGGGTGTTGTGGTGTATTTTTCATTACCTCCTTCCATATCTCCTCTATCCCACCTGTTGACAAGCCTCAAAATAGAGGCTTAGCGGGTTATTCTTTTAAAAAATAAAAAACACCGAAAAGAAAAGAAAAAAATTTTTGATAATGATCCTTAAGATAAAAATAACTTTAATTAACTTTCGAAGATGTTGCGAAAGCGATGAAACCGGTCACTGGATATTCCAAATTTGTGGATTAAAGTATCACTCGTCTTTTATTTATATAATAAATTACAATGAACTTCCATCAAGAATTTTCACTTACAAACTTAAATGTTTTAGATATAACAATGTTCAAGCGTAGTGCCAATTAATAAACAAATAGAAATAACATGTAGGAGTCAGCACCTGCTATCTTATTAAGTATACGCAGAAACAGAATCACACATTTCCTGTTGGTAAACAATTAATTATTAAAAAATTCAAAATTGACTATTAACAAACGGCTGATACGAGCAAATGTAAAATCGCTGAGAAACACGAAATTAGTACACGACCTGAAAATCTCACCAGGAAGTAAAATGAACACTTGACAATATATAAGTGATAACATCCTCAGTTACAATATGCAGTTGTAGTCTATCATGTAACAACATTTACGCAGATACTCTCCCTGTTAACCAACCTATTCAACATGTAATTAATACACTTCAACTCCACTCAACTAAATCATTCTCTTCTGTTAACCTCCAACTGGGTAGGAGCTCCCAATGCATCCACATACATTTAAATCCTACAAACATACTGTTACAATGCGTAAATGCGTTATCAGCACCCTGCGTACTACCCTCATCACGCAAAAAACACGTTATTGGCAGTCAACATATTAAGTAAAGTTTTCGATAAAGGGTACTTCATTGTATACAAACATAATTTCATAATAAAATATTGACTGTAATATAATATGAACATAAAAACTGTAATGCCTTATGTAGGGTAATATTATTATTTGTTTTCTTTTTTCAAATTCTTAATGAAAGTTATTGTCAAATGCGTAAGCTTCCATCATGTGACTAATGCTTCTGTGGAATGATATTACATTTTTATTCTTTTACAGACAAGTTCTGATTCGGAGTCTCCGACTGACCCCGTGACACAACAGACTATAGAGATGCTCAGAGCCAAGTTTGTTCAGGCCAGTAACTAATCAGATATTTCATATTATTTAACGCCATTGTGAATTATAATTTATTTCATAACCAGTGTCGAGAAAGTAAATTTATTTTTAATATTTTCTGGCAGCAAATCAATTAGCAATATCGTGTCATCCAAAAGTTTATATAATCAGACAAATTCAAACCTATGAGGAAGTTCAGTGCTAAGGAAAATTTTATTTAAAAAATTTCTACTTACATGCGGTAAAAATTAGAGCATTTAATTTTACAGCGAAGTTTCTCTAAAATGTATGAAAAACAGATAAAAATACATTTTGATAAAAATTAACTACTTTAAAAGGTCACCAGTTCCAGTCAACAGTAATCAATTATGTGTTTTGAAATATTTCCAGTTTCCAGGAAGCCATCTTTAGCATGTTTTCATACATACGAGGTTCTCTTTTTAAATGTCAGGACAACTCACTGACGACAACTAGTGACGTCACGAACGGAGTAATTTTAAAGTAACAAAACGATACATAAAAAAAAGAATATTTGGCTTTTTTTGGTAGTCTATCAATAAATAACAAAATTAAAAAAACACTGAACTTCCTCATTACGAACATTAGTAAAATATGTAATCAAAAAATTAAGATGACAGACTTGTTAAAGAAATAATTGATTGAAAATTAATTGAAACATTGTCTGAAAATGTCATTGTTTCAAGAAAGGCAATTAAAATATTTAAACAAAGTGCTTATCAATGCATTCCATAAGTGGATTCTACCAACAATTTAATTTTGCATTTAAATAAACAATATCCCTCAAGAAATTGCAGAAGGGTATGTCACAACATATTGATAAAGACTAGAGCTTATTTTGTGAAAAGAAATATCATTCATGTTTTTAAAAGAAAACACGTGAATTATAATGTCTATCAGTGTATAAAGAAATTTTAGGAAATAGTATCAAATTATATTATATTCATATACTAGTAGTACTTTATTATAATTTCAACTGGTTGAATGTGCGAATGATTCATATATTATCAGTAATATTATAAATGTTGTACTGTAGTTATTTATATAAAGAAATAAAATAAAAAACTTATTTGATGTTTATATGCGGATAAAAGTCTGTAATGTGAAAATAGCGTAAGATTCGATAGACATCCCATCCACCGATAGTTTTGACATTGACGAATTTTGTTAAAAATTCATAAAGGGAACTCATTTTTGATATTTGAGAAGCTTCCGGTCAAGTGAAGTTACATTTGATATACTTAGGTTTTTGTTAGAAATCCATGATTGATTTTTATCAAATGGAAATTAGAAAAAAAATCTAAATGTGTATTTTACTACCGTAGGAATAGAGTAGAATATTTGGTGGACCAAGCGTTTGACTCTTAGAACATTTTAATGATTAATATGTGTGTTACTTTCATTTCTCTTATATCAAATCCGTATCAAAAATTTATTTAACCAAGCTTTTTTTATACTAACTGTTGAATATTGTTTATCTACCTAGATGTTGTTAAATGTGTATTAGTTTTTAACTCAAATTTAGTTATAAAAATTTCTAATGTTTCTCTCTAAGGAATGAATATTGAATATAAGTCAAGACTGATTGCTGCTGAACTTTGTACCGCTTTCATTTGATTATTGTATTTAAAATTATGAACCGCAGACTTTCTATAGCCATTATTTTCAACTTATTTACTTAGCTTTAATAAAAGGATTATAAATAAACAAAAAAAAGTAGTACTGAATCCCTTTAAAATGCATATAAATACACATTTTCTTTGCAATTATAAATTTTTACATGTGTACTAAGAATTGACTGCTAGGCGAAGAAAAGGGTTGCACATGAGAGGAAGATATTATGTTTAAGGAAAGATTCTAGATTTTTTACGCTCAAAGAACAAACTTTCTAAATTTTCTAACATGTTCCCTTATTTATTGAAGTTCCAAGAGAAATTTATGAATGTGAAAAAGTTCTCGAAACGGGTAGGTAAGATAAGATATTGGAGTCGCCTTTAATTAATTTCTCTAAATAGAAAAGTATAAGGTAGTGGGTAATTAATTTTTATATGTGTGTACCTTTTAAATTTATGGTAACTATAGAAATTTTGTTGAATTCTAAATCTGGCATCCGGAAACTACATATCTCTGGCAAATGTTCTAGCTGAATGTTGTTACATATATTATAACATGTATATCAATGTGTCTCTAAAGGTACCAAAAGTAAGTGAATAAGCTTTCGATGGTATTGTGAAATCATTTCGAACGAATTAAAACTGTACCAAATTAAAGTTATCGGGGGAAAATACTTTTTCCTTCTTTATGCTTATATTTAACCACCGAAAGCTGGCATAATAAATTAATGTGTAGAAATAAGACAAAAAAATACAGTATAAAATAAACAATGGACGAGATTGTCAAAACACGAAGGTCAACTCTTTTTATGGAAAAATATTATAAAAAAATTCCGAATATATGATTTTGTTTACAGGATTTCTACACTTTAGTGCCTTAATTGGGTTTTTAGTATTCTATAAAGAAGAGGAGTTCTCTTAATTTGTTCACCTTACTGACAGTTCATCACCGAAACTAACGTCTAAACTCCTCGTAACATTATTATATAGGAAAATGACCTCTGAAATGGCCTGAATAGCTAGGATACTCAAATATATTTGTAAAAATATTGAATTAATATGTATTCTCAAGTGGGAAATATTGTAGTAATTATTTGGCTTGAAAGGAATAATTGTACAAATTTAATTTTGTAATTCTGTATAATCTTATAAATAAATGTGTATTCAAAATTTGCTTACTGTTTTTTTTCTCAAAAAAATAAATAAAAACTCACTTATTTTAACATGTTTATTCTGTCAATACAACACAATTTTTTACATGTTTTGTTATTATAAATCATTTGAACAACAAAAAAACTTACAGGTATAACAATCCTAAATACGGTCATTTTAAAATTTCATTTTTAGACAGTGGTCTTCATTAATTTGTTTTGGAATAATTACACTTTGAACCATCCAATCACACTGGGTATAAAACTTCACACATGTCAAGACTTACTGAGGCCATTTTAAACTAATTTTTTATGCTTTGATTTGTGAAAAACTAACTAATCATAAGTCGTGTTTATGAACACCAAGTTAAAATACAGAAAAAATCAACGGTATTTCAAGACTTTTACGACAGATTTAACTTCTCTAAAATATAAACTGATCATAAAGATCACAAACCCGATCATGATTTGATTTTTTAGAAAAATGCATCTCAAATTCAAATTTTATTATGAACTGGGCAATCCTCTCTTTAAGTGGGTCAATAAAATAAACCGCAAACAAAAAGTGTAAATTGGGTGGAGTGACATGGACATGGTGAGGTTTATGTTCGACAGTGGCTGCATAAATTAACACATTGATATTTGAACAATTCGGAATATCGTAATATTCTCATATATCATAGAATCTTTTAACAAAGATGAAATAATGTGATTCCGTAAAATAATGTTTGTTTGGAGACTTAGAGGAAGGAGTGAGTAGTATTTACACTGATTACAAGTTTCTAAACTAAATCCTACATATCCCAAATATCATCATGACCAACCGACAGATATGTATCCCAAAATTATTAAATTGTAATCTATTCTTATTTCATTAAAAATTGGTCACAATCGAGTATTTAACAAGTGGAAAAAATTATTCGATTTGCAAATGCTTCCCCAACAAACTCTCGTCAGATAAATCAGCATACCGAACACTTTACGCATGCAACATTTAGCACTAATATAACACATTGCAACACACAGGAGAAAGGGAAGAGAAAATATAATAATGTCAATTTATTAAACCAGTTAATACAAAAATGAAGTTTTTATCACTAAAACAAATTGACAACAGTATAACTATAAAATTTTTAGTTATCGAGTTTACGAAGATTCATTTAAATGACACTAAAAACATCATTCGTGTCCATGTTTACATTTGCAGTATGGAGAAAATGAAATAACCATGCAGTAAATTCATCAGGGCTAGTAAAATTTTATTTTTGATTTATTTGATACAGAAAATAACAATACCAATGAAATATTAAATTCTGAATCGCAAACAAATCACTGCAATTGTCACTGAAATAACGACCACCCAATTATTAGTCAGATATCTCCAAATTACAAGAAAAATAACTATTTTAATGATCACATAATGTCAAATATTGTCAATTTGTGCATGATTTTTTAATATTTTTTGTTTAGCGATTGCGTACATTGGCAATATGTCTGCATTATTAATAGGACATTTGGAATATTTTCAAAGTGACCCTGGCAATATTACTATTTAATTTTGAAGAAGTTTTTCACCATTATATATTTTCGGTGGCATTTTACAGTCACCCGAGAAGTGCATCAGACAGAGAGGAAAATTTTACATAAAACTGCACACTTAACTTCAATTTTGTTTTTGTGGACTCATCTGACTAATGAGGTGGACAATCGATGTACATGTATTATTATTTAATTTAATTTTTATGTTATTTAATACTGCGCAACTAAACCATTTTATTTGAAGTATTTCTATATTTATTGAAGTATGTGTCGGATGATTTAAGAGTTCACTGATAAATCAACGATATAATGTATGTTAAATAAAACTAAATACATACATTGTAACTTTGTATACATTAATGAACCAGATAGAAGTGACATCTTTTTACACTAATAGATGAGGTATGTATTATAATAAAATTAAAGGTCGAGATCATAAATTAATATATGAAAGTACAATAATAGGTTCAACAAATGAATGGAGATAATAAACAGACATAATATTATTTATTCATAGTGTACCCAACAACACACCATACTATCCATAAATGGTAAATAATTATCTGTTAAAAGACAATATGCCTTATTTTTCCTAAGAGAAGAGCACTTTATTTATTTTGCTATTTATCAAACACTTGTATATTTCAATAAATATGATTTATAAACATTAAATGTATTCCGAAAATTTAAGAAATTGAAAACAGCATTTGGTGTTTTTATATCTACAAACGAAAGAAGTCATTTATATTACAATACATATTATTATAGTCATAAATCTAGTAACGTAAATGAGGGCACTAGGTCCAACATTAGAAATCTCCAATTGCAAAAAAACTGATAACTGGCGCTGTGTAAGCCGAGTACAAATACCACTATGAAACGCTAAAGCTAAAAAACATAAATATCCAGTTCAATATGTTGTTCCAATGGTAGGCATGACGAGATCAAGTGAATATTAGCCAATATGAGCTGAAAAAAGAATTTGTCGTAAGCGTCGAGGATGCAACGACATCTCACAAAAATAGTGTGAAAAATGTGGAGTAGCGCTATACTAAAATAAGTGAAACAATTGTTTTAAAATATTTCATACTTCTTTAAGAATGCTTTAAAGCATTGTGGCACAATGTGCCATAAATTTCACACACTCTTTGTCTACTGTCTAAAAATTATTAATAATTTGACTTTGATTATGGAGCAATATGGATAAATCTAGTTTCGCATATTAAGAAATGGGACATTTCTTTATTACTTATTACAAAATGGGAGATATCTAAATTTGCTACTATCATTAACATTAGCAAAATGTCGCAAATGTCATAAACGCTGTGTGTGATTGGCTGATTGTGGGGTTTCTAATTATGTTTCGTAAATTCAATGGAGAACGCTGAGTAAGCATTTTTTGATACATTTGATTTATCAAAGCCACCTCCCCTATTGAATCCTCAAAACAACGCAGAGAAGAACTGAGGAAAAAGAATCCTCAAGCGAGACCAAGGACGGATCTACACGAGGGTATCCAAGTATTTTTTATGGATCACCTTCAACAGACTAAGGGTGGGCGTTACTCGATGCAAAAAGAATATCAAAAATACGTATCTGATGATATCCTGTGGCGCAAAAGGATGACAGCCACCTACTGACATGCCCGATGATGGGAGATGGCTGCGCCTCTGGGGCCTTATTATGGCAAACGACAAGGCGATATCTGTCGCCGCATATTGGAGTGGCAGGGTTAAGCGAGTAAGTTTGATTCAGGTATGGTTTTGAAGCATTATGTGTTTAAGGTAGGTAAATTTTAATGCCAGCTTTGTTTTGGGATCAATAATTCATTTTTAAGTTTCGGTGGAGATTTCTAAGTTTGCTTTTAGAACCATCGAATGTTTTTCAATAAAATATACACAATTAGTGCCTAATTCATCTTCGCAATTAAGATCATAATAAGACAGTATATTCACACTTCGTGCGGTTTAATTAAAACGTTCGTCATCTACAAATATAATTTTAAATATACGAACTACATTATTGGCACTCTGTTACAGTAATTAGATTGACAGTGAGAGAAGAGAACGAGAGAGAACTTGGTACCGAGGTAAGTTTCTCAGTCCCTTACATATCACAAGATCCCACCAATATAACACTAATTGTTCTACTCTTTTTATTTTTGGCACATAGATAGATAGAATAACATTTATTTAAAACTTAAAATAATTATCAATGTCAAAGATAGCCTCATTTCTCATTATCGAATTTAAACGACTAATAAAAACATACTAAATATTTAAGTGTTCCCATTGAGTTTTCTTTTTAAATTTATAATACAAATGTATATTTTAAGATTTGGCACCTGAGACGCTAAAATAATAAATATGTAACTATTGTATAATATCTAAATGTATTTCTTAAATTAAAGGACATTAAATTGAACAAAAAAATGAAATTAAAATGTGTGGATTCTACAATGTTTAAAAAAAAAAGGTTCCAAAACCGTACATGAAAAAAAATATAGTCAAGGTTTTAATGTCTTCAGCAGACAAAACACAACTATTTATGATCTAAATTAGTAATTTTATAAACTTTTATTTGTACATCGGGTTGTGGTATCGCACTGGTGTCGCAGAATCACATATCAGAAGTCCGAGGTTCGAACCCCGCTCCATCACAACATGATTCGCAATATCTAGCAGAGTTATTTACAACTACACCGAGACCATGAGATACTATATAAAAAAAAACAATGAAAAATAGTATGGAAAATAACAATGGTAGATACATCTCCTTGTATAAAAATCAATTTGGGATTTCAAAAAAATTCAGTTGTTTAATTTTTATTGTACCTTAATTTAATTGAAAAATATAACGTGACAACCAAATCATTTTTAAAAATAGTAACAAAGATTATTCACTATCATTTATTATGTCCTTAGTGAGTAAAAGAGCGATGTAAGGAATTAAAAAAACGAATAGTACTATTTTATTATTATTACACATTGTTAATTAAAATTTTCGTACTGTGTTATTTCAAAACCGTGTAAAAAGAGGTTCCGGTGTAGTTGAAAATAGCTTCGAAATTGAATTATTTGTGTAAATCATAGGAATGCAAATATTTATTTTGAGGAAAAATAAACAAACCTACCGTGTTTTCATTTTGAATAATAATTAGCTTTAAATGAGGAATTCTACTTTACCTAACCACCACCATAATTCAATAACTAATTAGTACCGTTTGCGTACAAAAAGAAGAAACGAAATTGCGCTATCAACTATACAGTCAAACATCTCGACGAGTGTAGTATCCAATATTTCACAGGCACTTTTGTAAACAATACTCTTTCAAGTGTTTAATTGATCCGAGTGGCACCGTAAAAGGACTACAGAAATGGGGGGTGATAAAATATAGCAGAGAGAGTGAGATTGTTTCTCCCCTTCTCTGGTTGGAAGATCTAGAAAGGTCGTGTGCAGTTTTGCGCCCGTATCAAATGAGTACCTCCATTTTGTTTCCTTTTCTAATGACGCGAACCGAGTCCGGGTGGTATTCCGGGAGGCCGTAACACTTGAACGTGAAGGTGACTGTCTGCTGTCCAAAATTTGCCTCGAATCTAAAAAAACAAAAAAAAATCATTAGAAGGTTACCGGTTAAACATTGTAATCTGTTGGTTAACTTGAAAGATTACTTCAAAGTTGGTATTCACTGGCCTCTTGGTACGCAAATTAATAACTAAAAGGTTTTAAAACAAACAAAAGTACTTTGAATAATTGCTTTTAAATTAATGTTTTTATTTTAGTTTTTTTTATTCCGGATAATTTTTATAGTGCCAATTTTGTGGAAAATCACCTCAAGGGTGCTGTACAATAAACATCCCAACACATCCTGCAGCTACAGAACGCATAGGCGATTGGTATTTTAATTCTCCTTTTCCAGTAGATTATTTTTCATTAAAAAAATACATAGCCCGTTAATTTAAGGACTTGAGCTTGGAGGAGATTTGGCAATATGAGATCTCTCGTCCTCCACTCAGTAACCAGGCTCTTTAAAAACCTGGGCTTGGAGGGCTAGATCTAATTTATATAACTTTTTAGACTACCTTAAAAGTATTTGAAAGGATTGGTTTAAAAACGAAGCAAATAAAGTAGGGCCTTTTTAAAATGGATTTGAAGAAAGGAAAAACACATTGAAAGTTGTAAATATCTACTGATGGGAATATACCACATTTATATAAAGTAGAGTCATAAAATCTTATTTTAAGTTAAAACAGAATACATTTGTGGGGTAATTACTATAAAATAGTAATTGTTTTCTTTTGCTTTTCTTTTTTTTTCTTACTATTATTTATGTATGTATCTGTGTGGATTTAAGTATGAATATGTATTATTTTATGTATACTTTTTAGACACAATAAGTATATATTTAATCATGTAAATGAATGCCTCGAGGCGGGTTGTGCCCAGTGAAGTATTTTTTTTTTTTTAAGTGTTATGTAAAATGTGAAATAAAAAATAAATTAAATAAATTAGGTTACTTCAAAATCAGCATTTTTGAGTTGCCCACTAAAAACACATATTTGTATCTTCTCCATAAACTCTACAAACAGGAAAGTCGTGATTCATTCAAATCATATTATGATGATTTGAATGCATGACTTGTCTATTTGTATCATTCATGGAGAAGAATAAAAACATGTGTTTTTAGTGGGTAACTTACAAATGCCGATTTTGATGTTACCTAGTTGTAGTAACTACCCCGCGAATTATAAAAAAAAAGTACACTAAAAATAGACATAATTCTAGCTTAAAGATTTAACCGCTTGTTGGCTTTACGACACACTTACACTATAGTCCTTAAAATATAGCTTGATTAAAATGACAGCTGTCAAACTAATGTGACTAGTGATGGGAAAGTACTGATCACTGATCATGTACCGATCAAATCGATTTTAACAGTTTTTTCATGGAAACATGAGACTCTGTTTCCGAAAATTGATATAAAAACGCAAAAACAAGCCTATTATAGTGTGTTTAAGACAATTATTCACCAAAAATAAGGCATTTTATGCTTTTTTTCATGAACAACATCAAATGAATTATTTATTTATTTTTATTTATTAATAAACAAATTAAAATACAATATTACAACTAAATACAATTTTTTACAATAATCAAATACATATATTTACATTAACGTTTACCATTACGTAAAAGAAATAAACAATTCTTGTGAACATAATGGGGAGTGACATCTTACAATAGATTATTTTATTTTAATCAATAATATTTTTAAAATAACATATATAAATTACAAAGAAGATATTAACGATGTTTTCAATCAGTGTTACATAAAGAAGAATTATAAATGTATTTTTTTACTTCTTTCTTAAATATATTGTATTCCTGACTGTACTTTTTATTATCTTTGTTCATTTCATTAATTACATTGATTAATCTGTCCCATCTCTAACATTTTTGCAGAATGATGTAACTTTGTAAGAACGTAGTTGATAATTAGGTTTATTTGAAATTTTAAAGCTGATTTTATATAGTTATGTTGATTTATATGTCAAGCATCGTATTAAAAAAATAAATTAAGATGCCAGATACAATTGATTTTTCGTGCGTCAATATAAATCACTCATTAGACGTTACTACAAAATTATGTCATCACTTTTGCTGACCACTGTCATTCTAATAAAGCCATATTTAAAGGACTATAGATAGCACTTGTTTGAATGCGGCCATTCTCAAAAAGCGTCATATTTTTACTATTTTTATTATGGCAATCGAGATTTAAGAAAAAAATAATAGCATTATTTAAATCAAATCAAATTTAAATACATGACACATTGGCTTTACTTAAAAATGTGAAAAGAAAAAGACAACATGTTATTTTAGTTTTTAGGCTCTCCTGGAAATTCTGCTTTTTTGAGTTATGACTCTATTCTATCGGATGTGCGATATGTTACTTATCAATACAAGGATTGCCCTAAAAACCCTTAATAATGTTGAAAAAAATGGTAACAGTAAAAATAAATTATTGAAATGTATTGTCGTACGAATAAGAACTTACTCAGTGCTGATGTTAACTTCTGGAGCCTTTCCCACGGCATTCTGTACAACTAGAAATAGTTTGGTGACCATCTCAATAATGTGACATGTCTGAAATACAAAATCTCCCTTCTTCTTGCTGATATCACTCTGAAAATATACATATTCGTAAAAATCTTATATTATATTTGCTCTCACATATTACAGTATACAAGTATAATCTTCAAAACCACCAGTAATCGACCTATAAGGAATCAAATTAAAGTACAACATGTTTTGAAAGAGACTTGAACTTAATAATCAATTTTTTTTCAAAAATTTTATTGTGAACAAAACTAAAGTTTTTTAAATGAAATAAAATTATGAAGATAAATTGTTTGATAAATTTAAAGGTAAAAATTTCAAAGAAAATAAACAAGCTTCTTTCTCAAGGTATACTTAACTAATGAATTCTTCCCCATTTGATTTATCAGTATGCTGCCAATGAAACTAATAAATCAAGTATTTTTGTCTTGTTTTTTTTTTTTTTTAATTTAAAAAAAAAATTTACTTGAGAAAAAAGTGTATGCGAACGTGTTAATCATTTATTGAAAATATTTTACTAGAGAGAGTTTATCAAAATTGAAAGGCAGCACAAGTTTTGGGTGAAATTGTTTTGAAATAGGTACAATATTTTAAACGTCTAAAGAAGAAAAAAGAAAAATATTGCTGATAATCACGCTTTAGATATTTGTTTCAAACAAAGGCGTTGTGAATATTCTTTTAAAAATGTTATATCTATCAAACTTAATTTTGTTTTATTGTATTAAGTTTTGAAGAAGATTTTTTTATTTTTATTCTTTATGTCAAGTTCTAGGTCAGTGTTTTTCTTTAGAAACAAAAGTTAGTTGCAGTTTGCAAGATGGAGAGGAGCGAAGAAGACTTACCCCGAAGAGGCAGCCCGTAGTGTCGGTACTTGCTCGGGAAGACAACTGAGAGTCCAGCTCATAGGCCTCTCCTTCCAGGCAACACTGGGGAATACACACGCACACACGAGGGGAACACATTAACACAACAGGTAAAGCTCATTCGTTCCAACTACTATTGAAGCTCTGTGTTTAAGAACTACGAAACAATTATCAAACTCGAATACTGCATGAGAGGTGCCATAAATATAAATAAAATTAGTTTGCCAAAAAAAATATGTCTCACATTACCCAAGTTGTTGTATTTTTTTCTTAAATACTACATCATATATGAATCGTTTAGTTCATTAGTCAGACATATATGAAAAACCAAATTTTATTTAAGTATGCAGTTTTAAGTAAGATTCCGATTCACTACTCAGATAATTGCAAAATGCTATCAAAAAATTCTACAGAATAAAATGGTGACAAAGTGTTTACATAAGTTGTGTCCGTTTTTTCCCAAACTTAAAAATGAGCACCAAAAGTAAAACAAAATAATAAACCAAAATTTCAATCAAAATTATCTAGCACATAATTCTATTGGAGATTTGGCTATAAAGCATTTTTTTGGATAAGAGACAAATTATAGTACAATACCTACTACATAAATATTTATGTTGTGCTGTTCAATACGCAAAAACACAAATAATTTCATTTGTATAAAGAGAACCACAATAAGATTGCCAGATCCAAAATCGAAATGTTTGCCTAAATCTTATTGAAAAAAAATAGGATGCGTAGATTGCATTCGTTCTGACTTTTCGGCTACTGTTGCAGGAGTCATCTTCAGGATAAACTATGAAAGTCATAAAAGTCATCTTCAGGGTAGACTATCAGTTTCAGTGCTGCAGAGCAGCGTTTATTTGATAATTTTTTTAATACATATTACAATTTGTTACCCATTAAGTCTAAAGACTTTTCCGTGGGACACATTTTTTTTTAGACAGGGTTTTTTTTACATTATTTTTTTATATTACACATATTTATTTATTATTGTTTAACAGACACTAAAGATTATTTAGAAGATATTTCATCAGTTTTTTTTTATTTTTAATTTAAGATCTTTCATGTTAATGATGGTTTGAGGGAGATCATTGAATAACCTTGGAATAATGCAATTTAATGTTCATTCCGAAGTAATTTGTAATTCGGGGAGCGACCAGGGAACCCTTAGTTTTTCATCTAGTCTTGTGAGTGTGGGAAACTCTTTTTATATTCCGGATCAACAAAGTGATCTAGAATCAATTTGTAGTCACAAAGTTGTTTTACAGTGACATTACAGAATTTAAAACAATGAAATGGACTGTTTACCAGGAAGATGGCTCCTGCAAAGGTAGCCGAAACGTTGGAACGAATACAACTTACACAGGACCATGAAAAAAAGACGATACATATCTATAGGCCCAATATTATATTTATTTGATAGTATAATTTTTTATTGATTCATCATTGTAAAAATGGCAATGGTATTGAGACAATATGTAGAAACACAGAAAACATTCAAGTTTTTAAATTATTTATCAATTAGACATGAGCCATAACTAGAAAATAAACTGATTTTTAATTAAGCTTATTGAATAAAGGTGTTAAAAGCCCAATGAGTCGTCTACGATAGATTTTACGTGTTTTGTTGATGACACACAGTGCATAGACAAACAAATATAATAGAATAAGACTCACGGCTCTAACGTGGAACACGGCGATGTCATCCGGAAGGGGGCTGAGGGAAATTCGGTATATTTCAGCAGCCGGAATTCGGTACTTCACTCCCAGAGTTCGCTGATCAAGTAGCAACATGGCGGAGGTGGAGATAACCGCTAATGTAGGCACCAACTTAAATCAAATACAAATGTGTAAAGCTAAATTATTATTTGATTGATTGGCCCGGCTCTCAATTGAGGCGGTCAGCGTAGCACACAAATAAGCATAAATAGAGCTAAACATTGGAGTGGGTTCATAACCGTGCGTCTTATAAACTAGATGGGGTTGAACCCACCTTTTCCTGTTTGTTGATAGGTGACACCGCTCGCACCATTACTCTAGCTATATGGCTAAACTTCGCATGCAATTATCTCAGTTCTATACTCGGTTACTCTGCCTATGGATAATGTTGACTGAGATGGAACTACATTAGGCAATATTATATTTATTTATCATATCATACACCTACATAAAATGTATACAAAGTCGCTTTGATTGTCTAACTGGTTATTTATCCTGTTCTAAGACAGTTTTTTTTTATAGAAAAACAGTAATCAATACATAGAAAAAATAAATAAAGGTAGAGTCATAGTGAAAATAGAGTGAAAAACAGTAAAATAGAAAGTAAAAAACATAGATAACGTCAATATTTAGAAAGATTCAAACATTGTTGAGAATTCGTACCTTTCCACTGGATCGAGTCACTTTATTTACAATATCAGCAAATACCACATACTGGTCATCCGTGTCTATACAAACTCTCTTCCACACGGAGTTCTGTCTAAGTCTTACGTAATCTCCTACAAACGGGTGTGATACGCTGTAATCAACACAATAAATTAATCTATTACCGTTGCATTGTATTTGAATCTAAAGTGTTCTATATTTTTTTTAAGCAGGCTCCCAAGAACGGGCATGTGTTATGCCTGTGTGAGAGCCAGCTATAACATCATATTATTGTTTTAAAATAATACATAAAATAAATAAAGAGACAAAAGTTATACAAACCTTCTGGTGTAACACTGTTTTCTATCTTTAAAGATAATACTAGCTGTAACCTTTTCTCTCATTCTGTTTCTTGCAGTTTGGTCAAATTTCATTCTATATTTATGGCACTGTAAAAAAAGGTTTGATATAAGTTTCGCAAAGGATTATCATTTACAGCCTAAGCAAAATCTAATTTTTTTCTAGAGATGGCAAGAATTAGTGAATATGTAAGGAATAGTCACCCTCCAGCGATGGTGTATTTGGTTGAGCAGGGAGTGGGTGAGCAGAAGGCGGGCGGAGGTTCGCGGCCAAGCGCTGCACAGAGGGGACAGGTGCGCAGAGGGCAGAGCCCCCGGGAGCCACTCCAAGTATCTTCGTCTCTGTAAACACCACAGAACCAATAAACTCTCACATTAATTTAATTTTTAAATTTCATTTATGTAAGTTCAATACCGCAGAAGAACCATTCGTCAAAATGTTCAGGAGGTGTAAATACGAGTATATACATACATATATGTTTATTAATTATTAAATAATAAATAAAAAATAAAATCAAATATTATTTTCAATCTTTACACTTTCAGGCATCTGACCATGTTTTTATTCCTTTATATGAATATGAAAAAAAAAAATCCAATTCTGTATTTTCAAAGTCTTATTCTATCCTTATTTCTAGTTTGTTATATTTTTTTAATGTAATTATATACATTTTTATTTAAAACTACAGTAAAACCTCGTTTTTACGTTTCTCAATTTTACATTTTCCCGCTTTTTACGCCGAAATGTTTAGGTCCCATTTTTTTTCCATTCATTCTCATTCAAATATCCTTCCAATTAACATTTTTTACGTTTTTCATAACCCCGATTTATGTTGAAAATTTTTCGAAACTCATTAGATCTGTTAAAAGACGCCGAGCCACGCGCCGCCCCGTTTGCTCAAAATGGTGAATAAAATCAAGGTAAATACAAAAAATGTGTAAATTGTTGTCTCAAACTAAATTCAAAGTAGGTTCAGGGTATTTGACCATTTTGTTTAAGTGTCTTAATTTTGACATTTTACTAAAAAGTCTTTACATCAATAAATTACGATGATCAAAATAAGCTGCAATTAAAGAAGCGATGCAGTGTCACAGATAACAGGATGATGGGTGAGTGAATATCTGTGTGATTAAGAATGAGGATGTCAAATTATTCCAAATTTGAGGACTAGTAAAAGTATCACTTCAACAAAAATATCTACTGTTGATATCACATATTAAATTAAAAGTAAATAAAGAAACTAAAAAGCTACAAAAGGAATAAACATAAAAGAAAGAATACCTTCCACTGGACGTAATGTCTCTGTATAGTCTGTACGGCCCAAAGCACTCTCTTCTCATGCTTCATCGACATCACTCGTTTTCTAGTCTGGTAAAAAAACATTAACACTGAGTTAGTTCTGACATTCACACTATACGACATTACTAAGTATTTGGAGCTGTAGTATACGGCTCAGACAACTGATAGCTTTTGATAATAAATACATTATTTATTGCGTATCACTTATTGCGAATGCCTACAGACATTTCAAGTCAAAAAATGAACATACATGAAGTTAAGATTAGCAAAATTCGATACAAGAATTCTTGCGCAGAATTTTTCTGACCAATGTTCAGGTTTCTGATCGGTATAATTCGGCCTTTGGAATACTTCTCACATTTATACTACAAAGGGAATCCTAGCTAAAATAAGCGTGGAGCTGAGTCAACTAAATATAATCGGTCTTTAGAGAAAAGGGAAGAGGATTGCTTATTACACATGATTACTAAGTGCAAATAAAGTTGATTGTTTACATCCAGAAAACTTGAACAATCTGCTAGTAGTATACTTGTATCATGTAACGTAATGGGGAAATATGTCCTGTCAACAGAGATTTACATTCATTCTAACGTGTCCTCTATTGACAGAGTGTTTACGGAACGATACATTTTTTTTAAGGGGTAAAAAAAGACACTTGTAGACAGTTACTATTGTATCAAAACAATGTTTAAAGTTTAAAACTCATAAAATCTATTTAAGTTACACCAGTTTTGTAATCTAGTTAAATCTCTTACTCTTACACAATGGGGTATTTTTACGAATCGGGAATAAGGTTGAATACATATGAAATATTTAGAGCGGATTTATGTTATTCTAGTTAACTATCAATGCAGAAAAAATACGTTTTTTTTTAAATTTTCAAGTTTAAAAATGAGCACATACAAAATGGTTCGCAGTTAGCGCATCATGTCACTTTGACATCATCTGTCATCCCCGCCGAGTGCACTTTCAACAAAAAATATTGAGCGGACAATATAATACATAACGTTCAACTTTTAGGGTGTGAAACGTCTCGTTTTGAGATAATTCTATAAAAGTATGAGTATTTTAAATCGGTGCACAAAATTTATCCGACATCGCGAGAAAAAAAATATCCGTAATACCACTACCATTGAAATTTTTGCTTATTTAAAAATGATAATAAAAAAAATGAAAAGACCTTATATTCACTGTTTTGTCCGTCTCATTTTGTAGTGTTTAGCATGATTGCCCACCGTCTATGAGATCCCAGGTTCGATTCCTAGCAAAATCTATATGAAATGTTATGTTATGTTACATGGTGCTTTTACCCTGCAATATTTCTGAGTACCGGGACTGGTACATGAAGCTTAAGACTGATCATTGTGGTCATCTTACTTTTCAGTAAATTTTAAATGATTGAGATATGCTGTTTGTTGGGCCAATGCATAAGGTGCAAATAATTTAATGATATGATATCAAGCTGATATGCTTAAATCTATTTTAACGAAAGTTAGTTATTGGTGCACCCCTTTCCAAAACAAAGCTAGTCCATTTTGGAACTTATTGAGTCTACATGTTAAGACTAGCTCTTCCCAACCGTCAACAATCCTATTGCTCGGGAAATGCTTCCGTGGATTTAGATTTAATCTTGTTTTTGCCTGAGACTGTGGCCTCGCACTCGAGCATCTCGTTTAAGCCTGAACATGGGATCCGAATTTGGGCAGCTATAGTGACTGTTGAGTATTGTATGTCTCTATCAGGAGCTCAATCACAGATAACTATCGACATGCTAAAAAACGTGCTAAGTATTTGAGCGATCACCACGAACAATCATGAACAGGCTGAAGTTAAAGCGGTCGCGTTGCAAAACGAAATTCAACTTCGGTCAGTTCAAGAGGATTGGTTGAATCTCGCACAGGAACTTATCTATGGCGTTTTGCAACGCGACCGCTTTAACTTCAGCGTGTTCATGATTGTTCGTGGTGATTGCTCAAATACTTAGCACGTTTTTTAGCATGTCGATAGCCATCTGTGATTGAGCTCCAGGTCACCCCTTTCTCGCCGTTCCTGCAGCGTTGCGAGACCGAGAGTTTCCAGTCTCTCCACATACGGAAGCCGTTTCAGTCTTGGCGACAATTTTGTAACTCGTCTTTGAACTCTTTCCAATAGGGAAAATAGGGATTCCATATCTGAGACTCGAATTCGAGAGATCTTTTGTAATTCTATTATAAACAGATATGTACATTTCAATATTGGCCTAAACTGATTGGATGACACTATATTGTAGGTTTATAAGATTTAATAGGGAAAATAAATAAGGACATACAAATATTGAATACTGGAGGTAAATGTCAAATAGAAGTAAGAGCAACGCACCGATCTTCTTCTTAATAATATTTGTCTTTCCTCCGTGCCACGAGTTGCCTAGATTAAATTCAATCATAAAACAATAAAAACTCAAATAGAAATAGATTAACAGAAATCAACAAACAATAATATAAAGCATAATGCAAATTACATCAGACGTTCACAATCTACTTGAAAATTAAATTAAAATAACAATGTGTTTTGAAGAATGAAAAAAACACAAACACTAAATCTCTAAAGATAAAATGAATTAAAATAAATTTTTGCTAAATAGGTGCGAAGGTTTTCACAGTCACTGTTTTCAATATGTTTTTTTTTTGGGTGATACCGCTTGTGTTGGATTTGTTCAGAGGTTTTGGCTACCATTGCTGAAGATGGCTCCTGCAATGGTAGCCGAAACCTCGGAACAAATCCAACACACACGGTATCACCCAAAAAAGAAACATATTGATAGACATTTGCTATTTTACAACTCCCAATCTTTAAAAAGTATTTTTCATTAGTGAAAAACATTAGAATTTTTTTTGTTGTGGTGTGAAATGGGCCAATCATGCGATATCACGTAGTGGGCTCGTGGTTTGCACGTGCACAGCGGTCTAGTCTCCGTGGTGTACGGTAGATAGTATTTTTTTTAACTGTACAGTGGAAAATTATCATACTGGCTTGAAATTGTTGGTAAACATTTATGTTAAAAGTATGTCAATTTAATCCAATTCGTGTATAAAAGAGATAAGTTTATATCAGTCACCTTCCATCGTCTCCATGCTTTAGCTATGACCCTCTGGGCTCGGTGCCTCCTGGCCATGTCCTTCCTCACACGATACCCTCTCCAAACTCGCTGTATGAGTGCGGCCAGTCCTTCTAATCTAATGTTACGCATCTCCTCCAGTTCAAACACCTGAGAATTAAAAAAAAAAAAACATTCATTAGTAGGCGATAAGATTTAATACGTAAAGTGGTATTGTCATGATTTAATAATATCTTTCGAGAAAATCATAAAAATTTATGGTGATTTTAAATATTAGTATATTATAAAAATGAAGCATATTGATTGCGCCAAAAATATCTGTTTAGTGAATTCCATTTAAAATGTATTTATAATTCTTCATTAAGACTACACAATTTAGTATTAACAAAATACACGAAAACTATACAAATGTAAGGAATAATAGAAAAGTTTTACCTAGGTACCATTAAAACTTATATTATGTGCCCAGCCTTATTTGAATGCATATTGAGATAGTGCCGCTAAGTTCCTACTTTGTGTCACTTTTATGCCCTTCCATTGGCACCACTTCATTACATTTGGGTCATTCCAGCAGAAAATCCACAATTTTTTTGTCTGTGGATTTCATGTGTTTATGTTTATCATAGAAAACTTCATTAGTGTGATTTGTTTCTTGACGGTCACTATGAAATTTCTTGTGCGAACATCGATAAGTCATTAATTCGCATTTTGTTGTTTAGCTAACAACACCACATAAGTCGTTTTTGTTCTTTTTCCAGGACGATGAAAAAACTGCTTATTTTATTGAAAAAGCTCAACTAAAGTATGCCCTAAAATGCATCCAAATGAAATTTTTATCCAAAAAATGTCGCCTATTATAAAGTGAAGTCTAATTCCTTTTCAATTTAATAAAATAAACAGTGTTTTACCGTCTTGTAAAATTAACAAAAATGAGTTACGCAGTGTTGTTAGCCAAGCGACGATTTGTAAGAGGGCGAAATCCAAGCATTATGATATGGAAACAAAGATAATTTTTCAGATCAACTCATTTTTTTGTATCTGGCTACAAATTTTTCTTCAACTCACTGTCCTAGGGCTCCTTATGAAGACACGGGTCCTGCCAAGCGCGAACTCGGCGGGGGGAATGGGCAGGGCGCGCAGCAGGGCTCGGCAGGCGGGCAGAGCCCCAGCGGGGGACGAGGGGCGCAGCCGCGCGGGCAGCAGGGGGGAGAAGCGCTCGCACAGAGTCTGGAAGGGCAACGATGCGCAGTGACCCGACCTCCATAGCAAAACAGACTCCATCAATCTGGAATATTCATTGTAATTTTAAAATACGAGCCACGCTGAAGCCGCAAGAGTATGGTGAGTTTGTGGATGAAAAGCTGACCTTCTGATGTCCTGTAAACTGTCTCATAGACTAAATATTGTGTATTTTTTATTATTACTATTTTTTTATGTTTTGTAATTTACATTTATTTCAATTTTTATAATTGTTTATAATTATGTTTCAATTAAAACATATTAAGTTCTCCAAAACAAAGGCCATTCTCATGAGAAGCAAACAAGTTTGAATTTTGTTAATTATTGAGGTATAGTTGAATGAAAAAAAAAAACGTGTAACAAAGAAGATTCTGCCTAAGCACAGGAAATTTCTAGCTAGTCGGGACTAGAAACAAAGAACCTTTCTACATTACAAAACTGTGAAATTATAAACATCATCATTTCCCTATCTGCAACCAGTGATGCATAGGGCACTACATTGAAATTCCAATGAGGAAGTTCAGTGCTAAGGGAAATTGGATATAAAAAATGTTTTCTTACATGAGGTAAAAATTTCTAAGTTTCTCAAAAAAATTCATAAAAATGAACTACGTCACAAGTTTTTGTGAATCAATCAATTACAGCATTGTTATGTGTGTGATAGTTTTCCGGTTTCCGGGTAGCCATGTTTTTCAAAATTTTGTGTATTTTGACGCTATGGGGTTCTACTTTCAAATGTTTCAACACAGCTCACCGATGACAACTTGTGACATTATAAAATTATAGAACTTAAAAAATCATAGCGATGATAATACGATACATAAAAATATAAAAAATTGATTTGTCGGTTTTCCCAAAAACAGTGATCATGGACAGTGCGAATAAGTGGAAAAAATAAATTAAACAATATTAGAATTTACTAAATGAGGCATGAATTGAGATGGAAATATAACATTAATTCTGGGTGTTAATAAACAAAAAAACTCGACTAGATTATTAAGTACCCGTTGTATCTGACTTGATGCTGCACCAGTGCGGTCTCGAAGAGGCGAGGGCGCATTTGGTCGTTAGGGCGTAGGCAGCGCACGTGGTGCAGGCGGCGTGCACTCAGGGCTGCCGTGAGCGCTCCCAGAGACACTCGCTGCTGGGACCCCAAGGGGCTGGGACGGCGGGCCATGCCCCTCGAAGGGTTGCCTGGACAAATGATTTTTTATAGTTTATTCAGAAAAATAAAATATTGCAAATTATAAATACATATTTGAGGCAGTCAGCGCAAAAGTGAAGTTAACCACTGTCAAACTGAAATAATCGCATTCAAAGTCAGTCTAAAAAACATTGGTAGTATAATTGTTATAGCCTATGTGAAACTGAAGTAATTATATAGTAGGAGGAGATATTGCATTCCTATGAAAAACAGTTAGCAACAAAAATGTCTCAGTATGTTGATCAAATAATATGCAACAAGGCTTTATATTGATTATTATTTTTGTTAACAGTCATCTATTTATTGATTGATTTAATTTAAGCTGTGAGCAACTCGATAAACTTGAACGACTTCAGAATACATGCATAAGGTACATTTTTGGTATTAGGAAATATGACCACATTTCTGATTATCGTAGGCAACTGAAATGGCTCAAAATTAGACAGCGGAGAGACTATCACTCCCTCTCACTTCTGTTCAATGTACTTCATAGTCCTAACGCTCCTATATACCTACATGAAAAATTTCAACGCTTATCAGTTCATGGTTTACCTCTTCGTTCTAATTCTCAAGGCACTCTCTTAATACCCATCCACAATTCCTCTTCCTTCTCTAACTCATATAGTGTCCATGCGGCTCGACTGTGGAATCATCTCCCATCCACCATCAAAGATGTTACTACATTATCTCTGTTTAAATCACGTCTGAAGAAACATCTCCTTTCTCTTCCTTAATCTCTCCTCCTTTCCTTTTTTTCCTCTTTCCTCTTTTTTCCTTTTTCCCATTGAGTAATAGTTTTGATTTAAGGCAATTTATAAACAAATACGTTTATTTCTGTTTTTATATATTTTTAGCTTTTTAATATTTTTATTTTTTTTCTATTGAATATGTTCTGTAACTTGAATTATAAAAATAAAACTTTTATTTTATTATAAATAACATGTACAAAAAGTTAAATAAATAAATCTATTTAAATTTTTGTAAATAAATTTTGTGTAAAAAATACCTATGCTTTTAGTACTTGATAATGATTATATCACTTTTTAAATTTATAAAATTCCTCTAACTTTTTTCTTGGTAAAGGAAAAATAAGAAACCTGCTGACAAGCCGGTTTCGCGGTTTAGTGGGTTTCATTATTTTTCCTCTTACATTTTCTGTTCATGTTTACCTTCTTAAATAAGAATATGTAAATACAAAAAAAAAAGATTTATTTCAAATCACCAACTGCGGTCCGATCGGCAGTGATATCGTCATGTATATCAACTTTACATAAGGGCAGTTTAAACATTTTTTGACATTTCATGTCACAATTTCATAGGCACAAAAGTATATCATTTGACAAAACCTCTTGCATGGTAGGCAAATGCTTAACGCTAAACAATAACCCTAATCTATAAAAAAAGTAGTTTTACAAGACATAACTGATGAAGCTAATGTAATAAATCCACATTTGAGTCACTTCTTCTGTCACCTATCCAACTGGAGCAAAACTCTCTGCTAATCAGAAAACAAAAAGAATTGTTTAACTAATAGTGCAGATTTCAAATTTGAATATATATTTTTTAAATAGTCCATGAAAGGGAGATTTAAATAGGGAATAAATTGGACACGGAAGGCTGGGACTATATATTTGGGAATAGGTATAATAAATGGGATCTCAAATACCTTCAGGAAATAAGTCTTTACAAAGTGGATGACGGCATTGAAACATAACACTGGTCAGGGCGCGAGGAAGGACATCTGAATTCTTCTCCACGAAATCTGTTGCATCGTATGTCACAGTTCCCGCATAGTGGCGTAATCTGAAAACATAGACAAAAATTATTCAAAAGATAAGGTATGAAATTGATTTCAATTGATCCAAGAAAATAATTTTGAATTTATACTCTGTATGAATAATAAACCAAAAACATAACATCATTACTATTGCATTTAAAAAATTAAAGTTCGTTAGTGAAAATTCTTGGTGGAAGTCCATTGTAATTTATTACAGAAATAAGACGAGTGTCTTATCCACCAATTTGTCAACATATTAACATTTATCACACGTCTCTTATGTTGACAATTGTAAAAAGTTAATGTTGACAAATTTGTAGGTTTAAGTAACACTCGTATTTTAGGTTGACAATTGTAAAATGGTAATGCTGACAAATTTGTGGATTCAAGTATCGCTTGTTATTCATTTCTATAATAAATTCAATTTAATTATTTGACAGAGGAACAGTTATATAATAGAACTGTTGGATCATAATTGCAATTAAGTGATTGAGAAAAAGTAAATAAATATAATTCATTACTTTGTTATTGTATCTACGTAAGTTCAATACCGCAGAAGAACCATTTGTCAAAATGTTCAGGAGGAACAAAAAACCTTGCGATTTCATAAAAAAAAGATAAAAAATAAATTTAAATGCAGTTTGTTTTGTGTTGTTGATTTATATTAGAAAATCTAAATTTAATATGGTATGCATCTAAAATAAGTTAATTAAAGTATTGGATTTAGGGATATACGCGGTATTGCTTTCTTGTTTAGTGGGGATGATTCCTTAGTGGTATAAAATTTATTCAAATTCAAGCAGTCCATTGGTCAATTTTGAAATTTAAATTACCAATCAATGCGACTTGTCCCATTCAACAGAAAGCGCCAAAAAAAACATAATTTAATTTTTCGTACGCGGTATTTAACGACAGTAATATTTGTTTTATTTATGTCAGTATGCGTTCACCAATCCTTTTACTTTCAGTATTTTTTTAAATTTTTTTTTTATTAACATATTTGGCTTAATATTTTTTCCCTTTTTTTTCAAAAACATGAATTTTAAAAACAAGATTTATAAAAAAAAAAAAAATCAAAATCAAAAATTATACAAGATTTATATTAAAAAAAATAACCTAAAAATTATACAGCATATTCAGTAGAAAGTTTAAATAATAAAACATTCTACAGTAAAACAACAAGAAAATCATAAGTACTGTTTCACACAGCTAGGCAAAGTGAACAAAAAACTGTATATATTATGAAATGCATGAATAAATAAATATAATTACCATTCACCATCTTTGAAAAAGTTCAAAAGGTTTGTTCTATAGGAACAATACCCTACACTAAATATATCAGATACGTGGGAATAACTATTGCCGAGTTCATGAAGTCTATTTAATACTGCATTACAAGTATACACTGTCCGTGAATTGTTGCTACAAAACGGTGGCACCTGTCTAGTCATCCTTCCAGGCACCCCGAAGTTGCTGAGAGATAACAGTTCAGGGCAATCCCATATTGAATTTACAATTTTGAATAAATTTAAAAGGTCTATAATTTTTCTTCTATCGTTAACTTTTAACAAATTTAATGTTTTTAGTAAAAAATCGTAATTTAAAAATTCATGACTGATTCTAAGTTTAAAATTTATATACCGTAAGAATTTTTTTTGGACTCTTTCAAGAGAATTTTGGTGACAGTTGTAGTAAGGAGTCCATATTGTAGAGTTAAACTCTAACTGGCTTCTCACTAATGAAGTATACATCAACTTCAAAGTGCCTATGTTTTTGAATTCCTTAGTCACACATAACATGAAGCCTCACATTTTTAGAGATTTACTAGTGATATTATTATTAACATCTTATTAGAATCACGAGATTGTAGAGAATTTCCTTTATATATTACACAGGCAAACAAAATTCAAGGTATGCAAGGAAACCATGAATTTCATTAAATTCTTTAAGATTTACATATGAGTTGATAAATGCCAGTATGTCCATAACATTCCACTACAATGTCCATGTGGACCTACTAGCTTCTGAATTGAAACAGAGTTTTTTGACAGTGTTTTCATTGTAATAATGACGACATGTTTAAATTTGAATAGTACTGAAATGATCATATTTTTTTTCACTACATTTTGTAGAACAAATGTAAAAAAATATTTTGGGTGGACATACTGGCGTTTGATATTTATCAACTCATATCATGAAACGATTTTACAACCTCCAACTGGGTAGAAGCTCCCAATGCATCCACATGCATCAAATCCTACAGATGTACATGATAGGAGAAGAATATCTTACTGGAACTGTGAAGGTGGTTGCAGCACAAGATGTGAGTGTCCAGCCCAACATTGCTGCAGCCTAGTAAGGAGTTGTGGTGCTCCCCCCTCAGCCACATGGGATTCCTCCAGGAGAGACAGGAGTCCATGTGTGTTCTAAAAAACATCAGAAAAATAATTTAATTTAAAATAAAAAGCTCCTGACAGCCTCGCAGGACAGCGGGAACCCGCAGGTGTGAAGAAGAGGCAACTTGGGTTAAGACTCTCCTGGGGCATCCAAAGCACATGTCCAAGCCTGGTCCACCGCACCATCAAGACGCTCGTTATAGGAGGCCGCTGTGTCCATTCTCAGACTTTAATGTTGGTAATGAAATTTAAAATACTAAAAGTGGTCTATCAGATAGAGTCCTACAGGGGGCCCAGTAACATTATCTAGCATGTAACGTGAAAAGTCGTATATTAAACATACGAGTAGGTAGGTATATATTTTTTGCGTGTATGCATGTTTGCGTGGAATCTAACTTTATCCGTGCCACAAGGAATGATGACGATCAGGAAGGTCCAAAATGCGATGGATGAACTGCATCAGTGTGGATAAGGCAACATTCATGGCTGGATCCAGGAGGAGACTCCTGGATCCAACCAAGGCCCGCTTAGGACTGCCGAGCTTATGATGATGATGACGCATGTTTGCGTGTATTTCTTAAGTTCCTATTATGCTTTTTTAAGTTGTTTATTAACATACCGAATGGATGAGTTGGCAGATGGGTTCATTGTCGAAGAAGGGTATCCTCTGCCAGTCGAGCCCCTCTCGCACATACTCGTCCTGCTGGGCGGCAAGGGTGGTAGCTTGAAGGGTGCGCTGCAGAACCTCACTACTGTAGTTGATGAGGAGGGTCTCCAGCCCGTTGGAATTCAGCACCTCGAACCCGTACAAGTCCAGAATGCTAAGCGAACTGCGTTTACTGCAGTCTGTCGCCTGGGGGGAATTTAGTATTTTTAATATATTATAAGAGAGTTGGAGAATATTTTTGAGAAGCGAATATGAAATTCTGTGGAGTTTTATGACCTGTCATTGGCTGGTTTACAACAAAAATGGTTTATTAACATAACATACGGACTAGAAACCATGTCGGTGACGCAGAAAAGAAGCTAGAAACTAAAATGCACGCAACGATCCATGGAAAGACAAATGCTGTATGTCTAAGAGACAGAATAAGAAATGAAATTATGTGGAGTATTAACCTTTATGTTTCAGATAATTATCTTAGAAAGCGTCAACATAGACTGTTCCACATTCCAATATAAAGGACCAACTTGCCAATGGTTATGCCTGTTGGAAGGGCTATCTCTATGTTGAACAATATTACTTTAGACTGACATTTTTCAAGTCTCTGAGGGAGTTTCTAATTACGAAATTCTCTTACTTTTTAACATATTATTCTCAAGATATTTTTATTTATTTATTTTGAATCTTCAAATAAGGTAAACATAAACATATTCTTGCGTGTGCTCTAATAGTAACAATGTGCATATATTTGATTCATTTATAAACTTATTTAACACATATTTCTTAACCTTCTGTTTGAATTTTGTTTTTTTTTGTTCATAAATGTTTTTTTCCATTTCATATTTTTTTACTGTCTTATATTATTTATAGAAATTTGTGACATAGCCTTTTTTCTAAATGAGAGTCTGATTTATGTATACTTACGTGATATTTTTATATACACCACGGTTTATTATTTTTTTCTTTTTATTATTTCTATATGTATGAATAGAGATATTCTATTTTGTAATGTACATATATATAAATAAATTAAATTGAAAATGATGGCAAGTGGAACACAGAAAAATAGAGACCATAGGCAAACAAAATAGGTGTTGGAAGGCCACAAAAAAGAAGGGTCGACAACATTGCCACAATAGCTGGTAAAACATGAATGATAAAAGCGGGGCGATAGGAAGGAGTGGAGACGTTTGGAAGAGGCATTTATCCAGCAGTGGAGAGAACAAGGCTGAACAAGAAGAACATAAGAATTCCTATAATCTACTACACTTTTGTGGTAATAACTTTGAACTAGGTACAACCTGTTTTAAGGCAGACATTTTTGCATGCAGTGCAAAATATTAATAAAACATGACTACCTACTACACAGTGTATTCATTATCCAAGTTGAATTATCAATACTATAACCAACTCACTGCTTCCGCGACTCGTCGATAGGATGTCAGGACTGTTGGATTCAAGATAAGAACCACCGGATTTAAAGGAAAAGATCGAACAACACTCAAATGAAATACAAACAAAACTGCAATATTTTATAAATGTACATTTTTTGTATTATTGTACAATTTTTTAATAAAGAAAAAATGCATCCGATTTAAAATCCGCATATAGTATGCCTAGATCATTTCGCTTTATTGCAGATTTAATTCTACTGTGGTCGATCAGCATACATCATTACTTGAGTTTTCCCTCGGGTTTACCTTGATGGCTGAGTTGACCCTGGCCACCAGCCAGGTGAAAAGGCGGGAGTAGAGAGACCGGGCCAGGCGATCTCTACGCCGCGTGGCGTCGCTTGCACTCAATTCTCCTCTCAGCGCCAAGGACAGTGCCCCACTCCCGCAGCCCAGAAGTGCCGCACACTCAACCAGCTCTGAAAGATAATTATTCAAACAACGTTTAAACTGGGCATGGGCAACTTTTTCCTAGTCTGTGCCATATTGCCAATTTTCCTTCGAGTTGCGAGCCGGAATACCAAAATAACCATCCACACATACAAAACATGAGAAGGTTTCAGCGAACAATGTATAAAATTATATCACAGTAATTAAATCAAAATTTAAAAAAACATCCAGTAAAATCCTATTTATACATAGTACTGTATATTACATACTGACTAGAGAGGGGTGTTTGGGTCATTTAAAAGAAGAAGCAGTAAAAGTTACCGTTTCACAAAATAAACCATTTCTAAATAAATATCATTAATTAAAATCAAACCGCTTTTAGTCCCTAGAACGAATTAATGCAGTAAAAACATTTCCTAAAATTTTCTTTTTTTTTAAATTTATTTATTCATACAAATACATACATATTACAAAAAAATATAATATCGTATCCCAAACTCTATGAGGCCAAGAGCCCTGTGTTGAGTTGGGATACAACATAATGGAATTAAATAATAGCAAAAATTAAATATTATTACATAAACATACATATATTTCAAAGTGCATCTGGACAATACGCTTAATAGGATATAAATATATGCAATATCTCGCAGCAGTCTCCTGCAATGGCCTTTTCCCTAGACAAAATCCAGACTTGTACATTCTTTCTGAAAATGGCTTTTTCAAATTACAGGAAAACCTCGTATGAGCATTCTGCTCTTCTACTCTTGTAGCTGCATGACCAGAAATGTGTCGATGACTCTTTTTCAATAAAATGTCTAATGTCCAGTACCTTCATGGATTGGAACAATGTCTCAGATGGTGGGACATCGCAGCATCACTCTTAGTATTAATTTTTGTACGTTTATAAGGGGGTTCATGATAGACGCAGTGCAAACTCCCTAGCCCAAAATAAGGTTATGTATCGGTATTTATGATATAATAAGATTAATCAATAAAATTATAAAAAGTTTTATAAACTTATGGAAAAGTTTTTGATAGAATTTTAAATTATAAAAATCAAATTGCGGTCCCGTGGCTGGTATCGTGGATCAAAGGTCCGAAGCTCAAACTCCGCTCTACCACACCATTATTCTTTTTTTCTTATAGTGAGTTATTTATAACTCGTTGAAATGCAAATACATATTTTTTAGATTTTTTTTTTATATAACTCACCATATTCCTGACTAATAGAACAGCCAACTGTGCCATCGATGTTGGTGACTGGAATGAATTCTATGTTTCCAATCTTCAGGACTGCCGCCACAAGCTTGAATACATCTGTAATCTCCTCACTGGTGAAACCCAAGGTTTCCAAGGCAGTCTGCAAGGAATAAATTGTGTTGTATAGCAAACGATTTCATAGAATTTTTTTAACCCTTACTGTGTATTCCTGATTATTAGCAATAATCCAATATCTTTTAGTATGGACGAAATAAGACATTCTTTTAATGTCAAATTTGATTCCCGCAATGTTTGAGACACAAAAAACTGTCTCCTGAAAAGTAAAACATTTTGACTAATGCAATTGTTCCCGCACCCATAGATGTGACATTTACTTTTGGTACTAAAAATATAAATTTATGAAAAAAAGTAAAATATTTCAATTATTCAAAAATATTTCAGTAAAAATTTTTTCTTGGTTACAGAACACTGCTGTTTTCTTTTAATTTTTTTTATTATAAAGTTACATTATGAAAAATAAATATTTGAATAGCAAACTAAGTACCTTGGTGAATGCAAAGTGGGGTTTGTCTTCTGTAGAGTGACGCGGGGCAGACGGGGGAGGAGGCGGGACTCCGGGGACTCGGGGCCTTTGGAGCACCCGATAGGCCTCGGTACTGCGCTGTAGCTTTAGGCATTCTGAAATATCATAATTACATTAACAGGCATGGGTCGTTCCTGGTGGTATCACTATAAGCTGTGTCTCTGTATTCAATATATGCATGCATGTATACGGGGTGTTAAAAACAAAATATAAAAAAAACAAATGGTTGCTTACTTCTGCAGGGGAGAAGTGAGGGGAGCTTGGTTGTCAGTGTATCAGACTACCTCCTCCCCTGGTTTCTCCCCTGCAGAAATAAGCAACCATTTGCTTTTATTGATATTTTATTTTTATAAATTTTATTCATTCCAAAAATTATTTTAGTGAGCTATCTCAAGTTTTAAAGACAAAATGATACTTTTGATATTATTATATACAACTGTTTTTTTTTAATATGCTTGTTTTACTAGGTATGAAAATCCTATTTACTTACACCACTCAAAAGGTTTAACTACAAAGTTAAGGCTTTAAATATAAAAAAATAACAAATAATATAACTTACTGAGTAAATGTACATCAGCTCCAGCCAACAGTTGGTAAAATACGTGAAAGTTTCTATCTCCTTGTTGTAAATTTGTCACGCGAGTCTAGAATCAGTTTGAAAATTGAATCAATATAAATTATTTAACACTCCTGTGTCTTTTAGTACACAGAAATATCTAATTAAAAGCTTAGTATTAAATAAAAACTCTAAAATGCATACATATACTAGTGAAATAAAGTTATATAATCCCCAAGAAAGAAAATCAATGCTACCTTTAAAATAAATTTTGAAGACTATTTATCCGTGCACAAAATGATCAGCATAAAAATATAGGTAAACAATGTATTTATCATTGATTTCTTTTCATTGATACTAATGAATACATGACAGATGATTTTTTCGATTACAGAACCATCATCTAAAATAAAATTAAAAAGAGGATTTCACAATTTCAAAAAATTCATTTGTTTAAAACAGGCTTACCTTTTCTAAGAGATCTGAGTTGCATGAAAAATACAAATACAGTGAAATAACGAGGTTTTCAGTCATATAATTTGATAACAGAAGAAAAATTTACGTTTGACTTTTGTGAAGTAAAAGAGCTGAAACCTTTATCACGTGGGTGAAGCTCCTTTACTTCACAAAAGTCAACAGATAGACAGTGCACTGTATGGAAATTTCATAAGTATTTTATGTATATTTAAATATGAAATAAAATGTTAGTGTGACATTTGCTGTTTTTAGTCAATATTTGAACAATGTTTGAGTATGTCCACATGCTTGCAGACTGGCTGGATTTCCTCCCTAGGGAGTTATTCATATTTAAATTTATTTCAACAGAGAGGGGAAACATTTTTGAGAAGGGAATATGGAAGTCTAGGCATTTACAGGGCTTATGACCTGTCATTGGCTGGTTTAAGTGGCCACTTTACACACTGTGTAACATTCACCATTTTGCCCATGTTTCAACATCCACATTGCCTAAATTATTATTGTATTGATATTATTGATATTATCAGCGCTATGATTTTTTGAAGTTTTCTATTTCTGAAATAACTCGGCGTGTGACGTCAGAGGTTCTTCTTTATCAGTTCTTTACATTTTTTTTTTTAAACTTTTTTTTGCACCACAACAGGCCAGGAGGCCTAATTACAGTGGTGAATTACATCACAGAGCACCCAGGCTTGAGAAAAATCACATTTTAATTTTTTTGTGTTCTCACCGGGAATCGAACCCGGAACCTTCCGTGCGTGAGTCAAGTGTCTTGACCACTACACCACGGAGGCCGCCGATTGGTTCGTTTACAGTAAGCAAACCGGAGATCCTTCACAGCTCTCATATCATTGGTTGGTTCATATGAACCAGTGACGTCATCCAAAATAGTGCGTTTTTACTTAAATATGTATTTTTTTGTACATTTTAAAGAAACTTTGCAGTAAAATTTAATGCTCTAATTTTTACCGCGCACAAGAAAACATTTATTGTATCGAATTTCCTGTAGGGCTGAAATTCCTCATTCTACATATTTCGCACACAGAACTATATTCTTCATTTTAAACAGAATTTAAAATAAATAAATACTAAGATTACATTATATACTTACAGTGTGTAATGTGACCTCCGATGGGATCTCCTTTGTAATCAAATTCTATATCCAGATACTTTCCCTGGAAACATTATATAAATATATCACAGCTCTACAGCTCCTTCAAAATAGTACGTAGATGATTTTCGTACAAATTGTGGTCGATCCAAATATAAAAATTGTCTTTCATATTAAAAATGGCATTTATAACACGTCTGGTTATATTTCAAAGATATTTATTGACTCAGTTCATACATTACATACAGTACAAGCACTAGAAAATTAAATTAATACCATATCGTTGGTTACACGGGTTGACAAGCACTGACTTTACAGATTGAGAGGCAGCGGGAATATTGTTTCACAACACGGGATTGATTTACGACTCAGGATGGCCCGGGTAATGGGACATATGGTGTTAAGACAGCCAAACTCCCTCTTCCTAGTAATATGATGTCTCGCACCGTATTCAGAAGTTAGCAAAAAGGCCTAACAGCCAGCATTCGAACTTCACTGAGTAGGTACTCGGGATCAATTACTAGGATCTCGATTAATCAAATTATATGTCGGACCGAAGAACCCGGATGAGCCAAATAAAGCAAGCAACTAGGTTAGCAAGGGTTGACAGTATAATATGACTGTACGGGATGAGAGCCAGAGCCTAGCACCAAAGAGTTCCAGAAAAGGAGAGCAAGCTGGTTCGCTAGAAGAGCCCTGAGTGGGTGTCCTTACCAAAAAGTACCAAGAAGTTAGGTAAGCAGAAAGGTTAGAGGACGACCTGGAGTACTCTGACTTCTGGAGCTAGAAATCCGCCTTATAAAGGCCAAAATCGAGGGGGGATGAGGTAAGCGCGGGTGGCTGGAAGGCATCGCATTGAAATGCAGTAGAATATGCAAACCTATACCATATGTTGGAGGAGTTGTTAATACGTAACTATCTCGTAAGAAAAGGATAACAATATGCGAAATAAAATTTATAGGGAAAAAGCGGGTGCTATACATTTTATTTAACCCGATCGCCGTGGTGTTCACATACATCTGTGAGCATCCATTACAACAACAAAGTGCGATGCTCATAAAATACACAGGGTGTTCATTAAACCCTGTCACATCTGAAACCACGATGATCAGTATGGGCAAGAAGGCATATTAGCATATTTAAAAAAACAATTGGTTGCTTACTTCTGCCGGAGAGAAGCGAGGGGGGCATGGCCATGTGGTTGACGGTGTATCAGACTCCCCCCTCCCCTCTCCTCGCTTCTCCATTACAGAAGTAAGCGACTATTTGTTTTTTTTAATATTTTATTTTTGTAAATTTCATTTGTTCTGAAAATTTATTTTAATGTTCCAATATCTTCTTGCTCATACTGATCATCGTGGTTTCGGATGTGACAGGATTTAAAGAACACCTGTATATTATGAACGCCTGGCATCCAATATCCAATATTCAAGCTTCAATTTTTCATGAATGAATAATTAAATTTGAAACATTTTTGGCTTAAAACCTTCATACTATTGACATCAGTCTGTAAAATCTTAAAGGAACGTATTACCTTTTCAGGGATAAAAGTTTTTTTTGGTTCATTTCTATTATTTTTCTTTTTTATGTTTGTAAACAGAACAATGTACAGAGAAAACTTTCTATAAAAAACTCACAAATCTGCTGGCGTTGTCGTTTCGAAGAGTTTTGGCATTCCCGAAGGCCTCTAGCAGAGTCCCGGCTTGCGTGAGCCTCTCCCTGGGGCCTGTGGCGCCACCGCCCCCTCCGCCCCCGCCCCCAGCCAGCACCACACACTGAAGGGAAATTCGCGCCGCTTCAGTCTTGCCTGAACCACTCTCCCCTGAAACCAGAAACAAGTTTTAATTAATTAAATATAAGAGGCAAAATCATTCAAAAATATAAACCTTTAAAAAATTATAGCGCTAATAAAACTATACATATTATTTTTTTTATTAAAGTTATTTATTGAAAATTCTTGATGGAATTCCATTGTAATTACGTAATAACTTATATTTACATTTAAGTTACCAATTAAAAATACTTGGTACACTTTCACTTATTTGTTTGACAAATTAGCGCTTTCCAGTCTGAAGATGCCCATTAGGGGGTGAAAGCTCCAATTAATCAAACAAATAAGTGGAAGTGTACCAAGTATTTTTAATTAGTAACTTATTTTATTTTTATTTTATTTATTGGGGATATCAACAGTAATACATGTAATACAAATATAACAAATAACATATACAGAGAATAAAACCAATGACAGATATCCGCAGAAATACATTAAATACACGTACAATACATACTAGTGTGTTTGTGTGAGTGTAAGTGAGTGAGAGGGTGGGTGTGTGGGTGTTATATTGGAAAGAGGGTGTCAGGTATCGAAAATATAAATATATATAAAATATTAAGAAATAGAGATAAAATTTAATAAAATAAAATAAAACTTTATTATTGAAACTAAGTATAAGACAAAAAAGTATGTTTTAAGACGCGCATTTTAAATTTTATTTTTTTACAATCAAATGGATCAATAAGGGGAAAGTCAAATTATATTCACTAGCAAAACGTATAAGTGGAGAGTTCTGGGCATAATATATGTAAATATAAGTAATTACATCATATTATTTTTGTTTAAAGTTGACTTTTTGGCTTAGTTTAATATTCTATTAACAAATAAAAAAATATTTAAAAAATACTAAACTCCCAGGCTTAAAAAAAATCACGTTTCATTTTTGGGTTCTCACAAGGAATCTCACAATAAATATAGGTATTATATATGTTACAACAGAGGTGGAGAACATTAATTTTTAAGAAGGGAGAATGTCTATGGATTTACAATGATAGGTCGAAAACACTGTAAATGCCTAACATACATATTACCTTCTCAAAAATGTTCAAGATATTTTTTGTGATATTTTAAAGTACCTGACACGATGATGCACTGGCTTTCATTTCTATCTTTTAGCCACCTGAAGGCGGTACCAGCTACAGCGTATCTGGAAGAAAAAAAAACAAACTGAACAAAACCAAAAATAATATTTTATAAAACATACCCCTAGAAATACATACATTTAAAAAAAATACAATACACACGGTTGAACTTGGTTATAACCGTCATGAAAATAGAGAGATCTCAGATGTTATATTTTATTTATGCTTTGTTAACCCTTTATAGGTCTGTGGCAAATATACGTGCCACTTTCAATAAAGGTCAATATCTTTACTAATTTCCATCTAAAATTATGTTTATGTACTTGTTTCGTTAGGTAAACAGACAGTGGTCAATATAAATGTCATTTTTGGTACAAATTTAAACCGGTGGTGCAAGTGGTGGCAAAAACAAAATATGTGTCACTTATATTTGCTACCGAACATCCTCGCTCGGAACTTTGCCCTGTTTGGACGTGTCTCGACTTGTTTCTCTTTTTTTTTAGATTCCAAACCGTCTTCAGGGAGAAAACAGGTAAGATTTATATTTTTTTAAGATCATATATTAGTATTAAATACTAAAAATATATTTAATGTTCATAGTTTTAAGCTTTAATCGGCTTTAATCAAGTTTTCACCAAAAATGCAAAAAAAATGGTCCCGTCCTATGAAGGGTTAAGTTAGTTTATAACATCTTAAGAATTAATATAAACTTTTAATAACATTACAATTTTATATCAATTATATTTATATTTATCAAAAACATATTTTTTCAAATTAATTTTAAGTATTTCAAGGATTTTAATTTCTGCAGGTAAACTCATTGTGCAGTTTTAATAGCTTGTACAATGATGTTGGACACTCGGTTTTTATTTTTGTAATATTTTTTTATTTCTAGTTTTATGTGTATGGCATTAATGGTCAAATTTGATTATATTATTAGCTCTTCATTCCCATTGATGCCATTTTGAATCATGAACAGATTTCATTAAAATCTTCCAAAATAATGCTATGTGGTGTTTTTGTAGTTAAAGAATAATAAAAAAAAGCTTTTTAAGTATTGCCAATGTAAAAAAATATTTGTACCATTGAAAGAGAAATAAAACTCTAGTTTTTCTAGACTTCTAAGTCCGGACTCTAGGACTTTTAAGTCCGGAAATTAAAAAAAAGGTTAGTAGTAAACTTACACGTGCGGAGGCAGTTGAAATGGTGCCCTGGCGATGTAGGCTCTGACAAGCTCTGCAGAGTAAAGCGCTAGTTGCCGGTACGGGTTAACTGATATCAGCACATTACCAATGTACGTCTAAAGAAATACAAATTTTGTTCATTAAAAAGTTTTACAAACACATAACTATTGAAAAATACATTTGTTTTTTTATATAAAAAAAAAAAAAATGTTTCAATTTTGGACCATTTACTTTTAGTCATAAAAAAACGTGTCAGAAAATGTAAAACAAGTTGTGGTAGAGCAGGATTCGAACCTCGGACATCCTGATCCGAAGTCCATGACACTACCCACGGGACCACAACTCGTCTCATTTAAAGCTATAACTTCATTTATACAACATTTTACTTATGTTTGAACATCCACATTACATCATATCATTTCTTCCTCTCTTTTTCACACACAGAACTGTATCGCTACTTACTAGATCACAACCCAATTCTGACCTACCAGCAAACTTGGTAATATTTAAAAAAAACAAAAATCTTACATAGATGATATCCCTTTTAAAGCGAATGTGAATATTATGTATAAAGGCATCCTCGGATAAGGGACTTAACAGCACAGAGTCGCACTGCCCAACTTCAGGCTCCAACATAGCGAGGCACCCTGACCCATACCTGGGAACAATACAATAGATGGAAATTCGCTATTTTAGAGTATTTATGTATTAAATGGGGGGCAGCGTACAACAACTTAATGAACTTCATAAAACTAGTACAGAGAACAATTCTGATTTAATACCCAGATTTACCATACCAAATTCCTATCATAGATAACATTTACATAAAAAATCTATTAATATTGCATTATAGACGAGCAGTTTTTCAATGGTTATAGAGTTGCGACGTTGCAACTCACAAAAAATATGAAAATGACTTTGTAAGTATGCAGAAGTGCATAAAAATGTATTCTTCAACAGGCAAAGCCCACAAAAATTCTTTGACCTAAAAGCAATTTGTCGTTAGATCAGTGCTCCAAAAATTAGGACACAATATGTCCAATTTCACTCACAAACAATATGTCTCAACATAGGTAATGGTTAGGCCTTTTTTCTTTAATTATTAAAACAATGCTAACCAATGATAAGAAGAATTAAATCAGAGTCATTCACTAATTAAGGTAAGAGAGAAAATGTCTTTACTCACTCCTGTAAAATTACAAACCAATGCAAAACTTATTTCTTGATTTTGTCGATAAATGTTTATCTCAGCCTTGCATAATGCACATATCTCGACATTTTATCACACATAGTTTTACAACACATTCGCCTGGATTGCATTTTAACAGCATTCAGTACACATAATGGACAAGGACTTCATTTTTATTTATTTGATCTTTAACAATTTATGTACTACTTTTTTTACATTAAAGATGGTGTCCCGTGCTGAGGGAGACATTTTATATAACTTTGAAACATGCCTTATTAAACATAACTAAATCATAATCTCAAATGCATATAAAACATAATAAAAACACATAAAACTCACAAATAAAAACATCTTTCTACCTATTTGGCTAGATCCACTCAAAATCCGTGTGCATCCCCCCTCCACTATTCATTTCCTAATAGCGATTTTATAGTGATAATATTTACTGATTGTCTTTATGGACAATGGAAGTAGGTTGAACACTTTAATGGAGAAGTAGACCAATCCTCTTTGACCGAAACTTGTGTTAATTTTTTATTGCTTTTGCAACATCGGCGTGGAATATCTAGTAACTCTAGTAATTGTGTTTGGTGTCATGGGAGGTATTGAATAATTGTATGCATACTCTAGTAAAACTTTTGAATAAATTTGTTATATAGTTTTAGCATTAAGTTTTTCTTATATGTCGAGGGAGCTCATTCTGACAGGGACTTTCAGGATAACTTTTATTAAAGCTTTTTGTCCAATAAGTTGTCTGAGCAATGTGTCATTTAAATATCCCCGTCCAATTATACCATATTCCAAAACTGATTGACAAACTGCATAATATATCTGAAGGGTTAATATACCTTCTGCGACAAACATTTGTTTGCCAAGGTTGATGGCAGAGCACGGTTCACCCTGTTCCTAGCACCCCTACCTACCTACTTTCAATATCTTTCTTAATATTTCCATACATAGTAAACATAATTTAATTCAATTTACCTACTTAATATATGGCGAATGTTGAACAAATTTAAAAAAATTGCGAATGAAGCAACAAATATATATTTTAAAAAGCAATAATTGGTTTAGAAAATAACATAGATTGTCTCTTTGTCACTCGACCGTACATAATCAATTACCCAGAGACACAATATTGGCTCAGCCTTATTTACAATAACCTTGGGGGGCTCAAACACCCCCAAACTCTACGGAGTCAGCGCCTGTGATCTAATACATATTTTAGCACGGCGTTATTCCCTTACGAAATCATCATTTCTTAAATTAGTTGATGGTAGTGGAATGGACAGCTTATTTGGTTAACTATTCCTCTAAGAGTTGCATAATGGAAAACGGCAGCAGAGAACAGGTGAAGTTAGAGACAACAGTTGAAGGAGGCCAAGGCTCAATTTGATTGGAGAAGAAAATGACTCAGTTGGAGGAAGATTTTTTTACTTGAGGTGGAAATAGGGACGACAGATCTTTCAGTGACGACACCACAAATGGGTAAAATAAAATTGAAAAATATATATTCCTCAATGGGGTGACCCATGTAATTAAGAGTACAATAAGAACACACATGAGTAATTTCTGTGAAGCATATTCCATATTGTTGTCAAAAGACGGGAATATATCTGAGTGTAGTGCTTTTAAAACACAAAGCATCAAAATTAGAGTAACATTTGTTTAATAAGATGAATAAAAAGGAAAAAAAGTTGTTTGCAAAATTGAATTGAGCATGGTGTATAAAAACCAATAATACGAACCTTATGAATTCTCATCAGGCGGGTTAAATATCCCACTTACTTTATTTAACATGCCATTTTGATACAATTTGTTTTTATGGGACAAATAAATATACAGATTCCGTCGACAAATTTTCATCCCCTCTATAAAATCCGCGTTTGACAGCTCCCCATAATTACGGAAAGTCGTTCCATTGCAAGCTGTCAATAATTCTGGTGAATATGGGTGTTCTTAAAAGATCTGCATTTGTGGGGTTGCTTTCAAATTCTATTTTAAAAGCTTATGTCAAAGCGCATTAGTTATTTTATTTGGTTTTCTTTTTTTTCAAATATAAATTCAACATTTTTATGGATTGCATAGTTTCGTGATTGAGTAAATGTGCAAGTAGATCTTGTTTTTGCGTTCTCCAACAGTTTGATTGACCAAAAAAGTATAAATTATTGTAATAGGAAAATAGGGAAAAATAATGAGACTATAAATAAATATGGGCTAGATTCCTGTAACAAAGAGAAGCAACAATATGCTATTATTTGCGATTCCACAATAGCGTTACAACGCTCACGATTTTTTATTTGAAATATTAGTTGTGCCTTATGGCAGTATTAATGTCAATTTAAGCTAATCTGAAATTCTACGAGATATTTTAAGAACACTATAAAGGGGTGAAAAGTCATAAAACAAGAAAAATAACCTTCTATATAGGTACGAGGCGCACGCCTTTTCACAAAAAATATAAAAAAATCGATTAAAATTTATATGCAAACATAATCGAACACTCGCGAACATCCATTCATTTCATTGCGTCATTGGCGGTAAAGTTGTCGAATCTAAAATCTTGCCTCCGCATTCTTAAAAAATTAGAAATATGGATACTTTCTCACCCGAAAAAATGTATTGCAAAGTTCGCAAAAGAAAAACAAAAAAATGTTTAAACCAGTTAAGAAATTCATATAATAAGGAAAATGTAAACAATCAATTTACTCGCCATAAACGGAATGTTCTAAAAGAAAAGAAAACCAATGATACAATTACAAAAGTGGTTAGTTTAAAAAATATAACTAAAAATCGCATAAATATTAAGCACGGTTTTTTTGCAAAAGGTTCTCGATCGGAGACATTTTCAAGAATCGGTTTGACAGAAGAATTTAAGGCTCGGTCTGAAGGCAATTTACACAAAATAATTGATTTGGCGAATGGAAGTCCAGATAATATTGTTTCAAAGCTAACGAAAACTTACGAATGTTTAAATAGAAAAAAAGATATTCCATTTAATAAATTATCTTTATCAAAAGTGAGCCAGTGTGAAAACAACAAATTGCCTGAAGTTGAATACGTAAGTGTAAGATCACCATCCCCGATTTTCAAATCCCCAGAACCTCAAAAATTAGTACGCAATGTGTCTGTTGGACACATGAGTCCTCTTAAATTCACATCCAAGCCTGTGACAAAAACCATTTCAAAATATGTTCATTTGACTAGGAATGTTGAGAATAAAGCTAAAGCATCCAAAACAAATCCTTTGATTCTAGAGGATTATACTCATTTGTATAAAGATTTTATGGAAAATATATCGTCGGAATTCTCAAAACGTTTACCACGAAAAACCACAGATAACACACAAAACTTAAAGAAATATCTTCAATCTGTGTATTTTAAAACTTTTCAAGATGAAAAGATTAATTTTCTGGCTCCCAATGTTACAGATTTTAATCCAAAAAGCACAACTCATAGTTATGATTTATCTAAAAATATTGTACTTTTAAATCCAATGCAATACTTGAAAACAGTCAATGAAACTACTAAAGTAAACAGAAAAAATACAAGCTCACCGGTGAATAAATACGATAAGGCAATAAGAGACAAAAATGACGCTAAATCCTGTATTCAATCTTCGAAAGTATTAGTCCAAAATCAATCCCAAAGTAAACTATTTCATAGCCAATGTTTCTCTCCGGAAATTTCTTATGCGGCTTCACATTTAAGAAAAGAAACTGAGATACATCCATTTAATTTGAAATTCTTAAATGGTTCACCAGACACTGTAGAAAATGGCTCTGTGTATAGAAGCCTAAATGATGAGACCTTGTCGGAGCACACCATAGACCTCACTACACCTGAGCCAGTATTTTTTCCTCGAAGGTTAAACTTCAACAACTAATATAACTTTGTATAATATTGTCACCTAAAGAAAAACTTACCTAAAAAATGAATAAATTACCTTATCAATTTGAGGGTATTACAAATCCGGCAAAATCCAAAATCAGAACACTATAATAATTATAACATTGTCAGTTCAAAATACGGCTTTATTTGTGAGAATCTGACTTTAAAATGATTGGGTTTGTTGCACACATGGCAACCTCTACTCGAGTATTGCAAAGTTGGCAATCTCCTAAATTAAATTAATTTCACTATTGCTTCTTGACATTATCATTATTATTTCATCACTAGTTACATATATACAAAATATTAACTGGTTATAGTAAAATATTGATATATAAAAATAAATTGAAGCTATTATTGTATCAATTATTTGCGATTTGCTCAAAATAAGGAAAGATGGATTTTGCCAGGTTTGCAAATAGTACCCTCATTTATGAGATTATTTAATTTATTTTTTAAATTCAAACGGCTCATTCAAAATGGAATAAATGAAGATGTAAAGGATTATAGGAGATAGACATTTATTTATTAAAATCTTCAAGTACAAAAATATATGCACATTGGCATACTTATTGCCAAAAGGAATATCTTCCAGCTGCCCAAATAACTAATAAATAAAAAAATTACAACAGGTGCAGAACATTTTATAGAAGGTAATATGGAAGTCCAGGCATTTACAGGGCTTATGACTTGTCATTGGTGGGTTTTAGTGAACACCTTCACACTGCGCAACATTCACAATTCACATCCGAATTGCTTCAATCCTTCCGTATGTTGACTTTTGTGAAGTAAAAGAGTTGAAATTTTTATTCATGTGTGTGAAATTTATCTGGATGAATTATTTCACCTTCTAGGCAATGCATGAAAGTGCTTTTCAATTTTTATACTTGGTTTGATCAACAAATTATTTGAATCAGCTAATGGCAGGTCATGAGCCTTTTAAATTGGCTAGACATCCATATTACTTTCTCAAAAATATTCTCCATTTCTGTTGTAATAAATGTCAATCTTGGTAACTCCTAGGGGGTTAAATCCTTTGTCTACAAACATTTGAGCATGCTCAAAATATCGTTGTTTCTATAGGTATCTATTTTCTGTTTAAAATTTAAAATGAGAGTTCAAAAGAGTTTATGAATTTCATATACCTCAATAAAGATTTTTTACTATTTAATACTATTCTTAATTCTATGTATTAAACATTTCGTCGTGATTTTAGAACGATGGATGTGCAAAAAATGCGACATTAACTTTCTTTTATATTTCACCTTGAAAAGGTTTTATAAAGGCTTTATATTCCAGGGCCGCAATTATGAAATTTACTGAGATGGTATAAACTAATATCGATATTCATGTACAAAAGTGTGTATATTTGTATGCAAATTCAATGTGTCACCGTCGGTAACTTGTAATTAAACACGTTTAAAAGAAAAAAATGCATATTCTATTTTTCACAGTGAAAACTTCATTTTACTTTGTAGATAAAATTGAAGATAAATTTTAACTTCCCATCAGAATACGTACCCTGGTTTGAAAAAATAAAATATATGTAACTAATCCAAGTATCAAACGATATATTTTTGTACTTATTGAGTTACGATGTGTCAAAAAAAAATTAAACCCTTCTCATGTAAAGTTGAAGAAAATCACATGCATTTTTCTAAGATCATGACGATTTCGCAATTAGTGTTTAATATTATTGTCATTACAAAAAATACAGTTTTTATAAATAAAACAAATAATTCATAACTGTATGTACATATTATAATATATTTCAATAAAATAATTTTTCAACTGACAATCTATTGTATGTCATTTTATACTATTATCAAAATGGATGACTTAACATTGAATGTTCAAATTTTCTAATTCAGAAATAAGGCTGGCGTGTTTAAAGTTATCTGCCTTGTTAGAAAAAGTGTCAAGTAATTCTAATTTGGTCTCGTGATTCTGCCCGTAATACATTTGGAATTGATTAGCGAGACATTGAGCTTCCTTTCCATCCAGTACATTCTGAAAAAATCAAACATTAAATAATAATCCATAATATGGGTACACGTTTGACTAGAACCTATCAAAGTTTCGAAATAAATAATATGTATACTGAAATTACACGCCATTCTCTTTAATAATTTTATGGACAAATAACAAATTACTAGCAACACAAACAAAATAAAATAAAACTGGGCCAATAATCCTTTATAATTGTCCACAGCATGTGAGTAATGAGAATCATAAGAATAAATGAAGTTAAAAATTAAACAAAACACAAATATTGAGAATGAAACTTTAAAATATTAGAACAAGGTGGGTATTTAAAAAAAATTAACGACAGGGCAACACTTATTGCAAAACCCTTCTCTTGAAAATACTTAATGGGTCTCCAAAGATATCAATGTTTCGCGCAGTCTTTGTGTACATTTATGCTATTATTTTAGTGACAATTAATATTTTAACCATGATTTATTATTAAAAAATTGATATATTTACCTTATCAAATTCTCCCCTCATAAGAACCACTCCCTTTTCATCTGATAATTCCTTATAGTGTACGATAGTTAGACATTCGGGAGCATTTTCTTTGTGAACCTTAAATAATATTAAAATTAGTATTCAAATGTTTTTAGTAAAACAATGATAAAATAAATTATTTGTAAGTAATGATAATGTTTAAGACAATGCCCTCTATAGTAATTTACTACCATTGGGTGATCTCCTCGTTATGATGAAGAGAAGCAACTTCGCACTTGGCAAGAATATTGGGTAGCCTCCTCCCAAGCCAAGGGAAGACATTTTTTCCAAATATAACGAAAAAGCCTTTGTTTTTCAAAGTTATTATGAACAAGTCCGAGACAGCTTCCATATGCAGAATGCGCATTGGGCACTGCTGTAATGGTTCTCGGGTATTCAGAATTCATATCCGGGACTCTGCCATGTGCGAATGTCAGCTAGAAGAGGAAGATTTAAACCATGTTTTTTTTGGATGCCCCATAAATGATTGTTATCCCGAGTTCTTATCCGATCTCTCCGTTATCAACGTCCCATTTCGTAATCACATTCTAACTCTCCTGTCCTCACCCAATAAACATGTATTCAAATTTTTATGTAAATATCTAATTTTTATGTAAATAATTTTATGTAGTAAATATGTTATGTATCGCTATGTATAGTATACTTAATATTAAATATGAACACACTAACTTGTATATGGTACTAAAACATATGTAAATATATAAAAAAACTCAACACTGAAGAAGACAATGCCTTTAAAAATATCAATTTTGAGAATTTATTTTATTTTTATTAACAATAGAGAAATAGTGGATATATAAAAAAATGCTCTTTAAGAATAAAAACGGAGATTTAAAAAAAAAAAATTAGAGCAAAAGGAACAATGTTGCAAAAACAAGGAAAGAAAAAATAATTAATTTTTACATATAAAATAAAAACAATAATAAGACACTACGATGTCCTGATGATGGTCTCAATATTTGTAGCCAATGCATGAACGGTGAGTGTATCCACCCTGGAATGGCTTGGAGAGGTGTATTATTGGAGCTTATTAGGTGTTGCTAAGGGCTGCAGGCTCTTTGGAAAAGTAAGGCAGCGAAGGAATTTACCGTAGGTATTAGGTAGAAGAGAAAAAAAGCTGGTTGTGGTTATTTACCTGATAGCAAAGTAGAGTTGTAAAGTGAACTTCGTTATTGATAGCCTGGCTCATAACAAACTCATATCCTTGGGATCTTGGTAGAGGGAACAGGAAAGTGGGATATTTCTTTATCCTTTCTTCTACCGTCTTGTAAACATTTGTAGGAATAGTTGCTGCTATAACGTCTTTCTGTATATGATACTTCACCCAAATTTCTTTTATTTCATCAACATTTTTATCAATAACTAAGTCTGTCTTAAAAATGTCTTCAAGACGTTTCTGCGAGGGTGTTACGGCTTCCCTGAGAGGTTCTTTTGGTTTTAGCACAGACTCATACCGCCTATAAGAAATAAATAATTACATACATCAATTAGTTTAGTTAACGCAAGTATTATTCTTAAAAACTTTCATCAATGGGAGGGATATTTATTCAAGTTAATTAGTAATGAGCTAAATGTGGTGCTAGTACGAATTTCTTGGACTACAAGACACTTAAATATACCCATCCATCATGCATGGTCCGTCCATAGATTGGATGGAACCAATGCTTTCCTAAAAATTTTACTTATAAACCATGAATTCCTATTTTTTTTATACAATAAGCTATAAGTTGACTAATCTTTTTATTAAACACCACAAAATATTTTAAGTTAGTTTGTTGTTAATCGTAGCGATCTGAGATGGGTTCGATGTTCATTTGTTAATAACTTCTAAAAAATTGTGACAAGTCCGTACACAATCTTTCGCCTGTGCAGTTATGGACAGTCTTGGAGAAAAGACATTGAAGAGACGGGTATAGCCCAGGAGAAACTGAAGTAATTATGTGATGGTAGGAGATACTTTTTATCTGCAATGCAACAAAAGTGTCCCAGTATGTTAGTCAAATAAAATTTACTTCAAATCATCAACTATGATACAATCGTAAGTCTTACGAGAATAAAGTGTCTGCTGTGTGGATCCTATGAGAGGATCCTACGAGAAAAAAGTGTCCGCAAACATTAATAAATTATAAGAGTAGCTACAAGACGTGTTGGCATGTTTATTGTTCAGCATCCTTAAGGTTACTTTTACAAAAATGGCGCTATATAAATTATTCATCATCATCATTCCCTTCCCCACCTGATGGTGCATAGGGCACTGCATTGGTACACCAATTGCAGCGTATCTTGGTCATTTTTGTTACATGAAGGTAAGATGATCAGTCTTACGCTTCAGGTACCAGCCCAGGGACTATGAAATATTCTAGTGTAAAACACCCTTTCAAATAAATATTTCATATGAACCATGTCGGGAATCGAACCCGAGACCTCTCGCATGGCAGGCAAACACGTTGAACACTACACCACGATGCCGACAAATAAATAAATTGAAGTGTACCCCCAAGCAGGCTAAGCCTTTCTGGGATTTTTTCATTACTGTCATTGATATATTTATTGCTTATTTTTTAGTCATATTCTCTCTCGCTTCGGGCATATTGACAGAAAGAATGATGATTGCCTTATTTCGGCTTCTGGTAGTAGTAACAGAGATATTTGAGGATAAGCGAACAAGAGGACGGTCCCCAACAAGAGATGGACTGAAAAAAATGGGTCCTCATTAAACACTGCTTTCAACTTGGCCCAAGATCGAAAGGAATGGAGGCGTATCATACACTCAATGCCTGACATCCTAAGAGGACGCTCAGGAATGAGTGAAATGATGAAGAAGATTAGTAATAAAAATACCCACTTGGTCTTGATTTCCTTGTCTTTAAGTTTCTCTTGATCCTTGTGTTTCTGTTCAATCCTCTCCATAAATTCTTCAGGAGAAGTTTTCTGCAGGACGGCTATCTTCTTCGCATATTTATCGTAATAAGGATTAACCTGAAGATCTTCCATAACTTTTTGAATTCTCGAGGAGGAAGTCATTATTGATCGGAAAAGTCGAAAATTTAATTTAAAATGGTTAATTCTGGCTAAAACCAATTCCATAATATACAAACGACCAAGAAAATCAGCTATTTTCTGTCATTGAATGAAAATTTCAATTCATAGAAAATGACAGCTGACTGATGGTTAACCCAGAGATTTTACACGGTTAACCCACGATCAGCGTTGCCAATGCTAATTTTCCAAATTCCCCAAAAATCTAGATCAAATTATCCAAATGGGGAGAAAACAGAGTCTCGATTCCCCACAAATTCCCCACATAATTATCTCAAGAAAGAAAACACCGTTTGATACGAGCTATACATACCTGTTTAAAATATTCAGGCATTAAAACCTTCTGTCCCCATAAAATAAGCAGGTATTTTCGTTTTAGATTATAAAATCAACCTTTGTTTGTATTGGAAAAAACGCGGCAATATTATAAAATATATCAATATGAATTTAAATATATTTTTCCAATACATTCCATTGTTTTCTAATCTAGGGTTTCTCAGCAATAATTCATTTATATAATAATAACCTTTCAGTTCATGCTTGCCAATTTTCAAAAGAATCCCATTTTAATTACCGCCTTTACAAATAAATACATTAAAATAAATTTATGTTTACCTGAGCCGTTACTAGGTATTACCAAATATTTAGTTTTTTGATGCATCGGTTTAAATTCGAATGACCGAGCGACGAATTCCCTGGAATTCCAAAAAGCTTTCTGCTAAAAATAATTACTTTAGCAATAAATATTGACCCATGTTTCCGCTGGGGAAAAATACTTTAGTAATAATTCGCCAACCGATGGTCATTAAAATAATATTTGTATTTTAAAAACTCATTTCAAAATAACAAAATAAAACGCATAAATAATTCCTCAGTAATACATACAAACCTAGCTTCATCAAAATTTATACATATTCTTACGGACGCGCGCTGATTATTCTAACTTGACATATACAGGGTGTTCTTTAAACCCTGTCACATCCGAAACCACGGGCAGGTTGTTTTTTTGGACAGAGAATTTTAGAAGAAATCTATCAGTTAAGTATTGTCTTTTCATACAGAGTGAGGATCACAAGCTTCTACTTGTAAAGCGTAAATTGGAGATGACTTCATGGCTCCGATGACTAGTCTCAGACTTTGGGATTGGATTCGGTCAAGTCTTTGGAAATTTTTTTTAACATCGTTCTAAAAGGAGCGAGGCATAATCGAGGTGGCTCCGGATATACGCAGTATAAAAAAGTCTCTGTATAAAAGGGTGGCTCCCCCACCATACTCGCGAGACTGTTCTTAACGTTTTCAATCTGGCTTGATACTTGTTTACTATATGATTTATGTATGAGTTCCATGTAAGACGAGTGTCCAGAATTACTCCCAAGAACTTAATCAGATTAATAAGAGTATTATTATGTACTGGATCCCTAGCCATTGTGGTATTCCCGGGAACGAAAAAGTGGACGCGTTAGCAAAGAAGGCGGTCCACTCCGGGGATCCTGCCTACAGAATTTTACTACCACTAGGTGATCTGACGTTATGACTAAGGAGAAGCAACTTCGCTCATGGCAAGAATATTGGGTAGCCTCCTCCCAAGTCAAGGGTAGACATCTTTTCCAACTGAAGCCAAATGTAACAGAAAAGCCTTGGTTTTCCAAAGTTATTCTGAACAAGTTTGAGACATCCTCCATTTGCAGAATACGCATTGGGCACTGCTGTAATGGTTCTCACCTGTTCAGAATCCATGTCCGGGACTCTGCCATTTGCGAATGTCAGCTAGATGAGGAAGAGTTAAACCATATATATTTTGGATGCCCCATAAATGATTGTTATTTATAAATGGTGTAAAGCTGTAAATATGTTGTATTATTATATGTTTATATATAATATTAAATACTAACATACTAACTTGTATATATTATATTACGACGAGTAAATATGTAAAAAAACTTTAAAAAATCGACACTGGCCAGAACACCCGAGTTGAGATGTGAAAGACCATGAAAAAACGAAGAAGAAGAATAAGAACATAGCGGATTTCAAAAACATATTTTTTTGTGACTACTATA